>NW_024542137.1:0-170798 GCF_016758785.1 Suillus bovinus | reverse complement strand
GCCTTGTAATTGTGACCATTTATTAGCCATAGTCCCTTGAATTATAATGGATGCTTGCCCTGACAGAATTCACAAATATCACCATAATGGCAGGGATTATGCAGGAGTATCTGCATGGCAAGAAAGTTAAGTGTTCCAATCATGATTGTTACGACTTGGATGGTATCTGTTGGCGACGCTCAAACAGAGCGTGTGTCGTCAATGGTCGAGGACGTCCTTGGGCTAGCCCAAGGTTAGGGGTCTTACTTGGCGAGGCTTCGGCAAGTAAGATTTGACGCCTATGTCCAAATCAGGTAGCTTATGTCAAGCGGGTGCGAGACGATAAGCTAAATCGGCCAAGGCTTATGACACCTGAAGGTTAATCGTAAGATCGTCATTAATTAGAAGGACAGAAGTCCGACTAGTTAACAGGGGCTTTGCTCATCGACGAAGTCGATGAGTAAAGATCGAGACTATAGGCTTATCCATGAAGAGCAGATAAGAAGATAGAATATAGACTGCTGGCGAGGCAGAAAGGATCACTCTGGTGAGAGTAGGAGGTCAAGAACCAAGTAGATTCAAGTTAGGGAATATAGTACATGGTAGCGAGTTATATAGAGGACAGGAGACGTATTAGTGGATGATAACTCGTACTACCAAGTGAGGCAATCAATAAAGGGTATAACCATAAAAGGAAAGCACGTTTGCGTTGAGACACGGGCGAGGCAGAACGTGCTGGATAAGAAAGTGAGTCAAAGGTCGAAATAAGAAGTGAAACGCACAGGGGCACGATCGTGCAGCTGCGGAGCTATCTATAAGTCGCATGTGCGACTGCGCACTGAGTCAGAGATCAGGAAAGGGAAAAGGCCAAAGGAGATGCGTCGTGCATCATATCATAGGTTACCGTCCAGACGGTAAGGGCAAGGCTGTCCACAGGATCAGTCAGGTGGTGGTGGAACGGAGCATGGGTATGCTTCGTCAACGAAAGGATCCGGCCAGATGTACTGGCTCTGCTGAAGCGACAGGTAGAGGGCGAAAGGGAATGCGAGGATGACAAGGATGACCAGGGTAAGGTCGGGGTAAGGGTATGATGCGAGGGCTGATACGAGGAGGATTAGGAGAAAAATGGTAGGAGCCCAAGTGTCTAGATGTTCTTGTAACAATGATGCTCCATCAACTTTTAGTGTCTTCAATTATAATGGATGCTTGCCCTGACAGAGCTCACAAGCATCACCATAATGGCAGGGATTGCATGGCAGTACTATCTGCATGGCAAGTGTCACAATCACGATGTTCTATCAACTTTTAGTGTCTAAGTATATAACAAATGCCTGCTTTTATGAAGGCACAAATGAACATCAGAAAGACACCTCTCATAAAGGTGTGTCCAATGGGTATCATTTTTACAAGTATCGGCTACAAATGACCACTGGAGGTATTGAGCATCTAGTCCAGGAGGTATGAGAATTTCGATGGACATTTGAAGTGAACTTGACCGTATTTGACAGACTATCCAACTACTTGACCTTGCTTTGCGCAAAGCAGACCTATTTCTGCCCACACTGACCGCTGTTCATGAGTTCATTGTAAGTCAAAAATAAAAATAACTAAATGTCACAAATTGATAGGAGTCTTTCAGTATGAAGTTGTTCGCTCCTCTGTGGTGATTAGGAAGCAAACACAGCTTTTATAATTGCTAGGACAACCCATGTCCGTAGATCATGGAGCGTCACACGCATCCAAAGCACTGTCTCGTGTTCTTTCCACAACTACTTACTATGAGGGGAAACTAACTTCTTTCAGTACACGCAGCACCAAGGACACATTTCAGACTGTTTCAAAAGACATTGAGCACACAATGCGCACAATGGGGATGACACAGACCCACCATATGCCTGCCCTTATTCTTTCTCAATGAATGCTGACCCTAATAATTAATGAAAGGAAACATGCAGAGGATGTCGTCAGTTTCATTCGTACCGCCTGTGCAGATGGCCTGGCTTCGATGTTATTTTGTGTTCTGCTACAATTTGTATATTATCTTTTTTATTTTGAATCCAATTTATGTCCTATGGATAGTTGTACTCTATGTAGGACAGTACTATCTAGTTGTATATTATCTTGTCATATGAAACTGTACTGAGTAATTAATACACATTTCTGTCAGAATGGCAACCTTCTTACAATACCTTATCCTGTCATACCATTCTGCTAAAATTTGTATATTATCTTGTCATATGATCATAATGAGGAATTACTACACATTTCTGTCAGAGTTGCAACCTTCTTATAATACCTTATCTTGTCATGCCATTCTGCTAAAGTTTATATATCATCTTGTCTTATGATGACCGTACTGAGGAGTTAATACACATTTCTGTCAGAGTTGTGACCTTCTTATAATACCTTATCCTGTCACTGCTCATGCCTGTACATCATTTTATATTATCATATAACTGCACACAATATGATAAAATTTTGGTCTAATTTTGTCAACCCTATCTACAAAATAATGTTCTCCCCAATTTCCTGATGACAATGATTCTCTATCTATGCCTTTTCAGTGTTCACTGGCCAAACTTAGAACACTTGGGAGCCTTGTCCACTGGTATGTACCTCACTTAAGCTTCATGTAGGGACACTCTCAACTTATCCTGTTCCTCGTTCAAGTAACTCCATTGGACTATGGCTATGACTTGGTGGAGTTTTTTGTTTTCACAACATGTGCAATATGTTAAGACCGGGAAATTAGCATTCATATCCAATTATCAAGGTATGTACATCTCATCCATGACTTTGCTCCACTTGATTTGACATGGTATGTTTAGGGAGCACGGCACTGTTAACAAACCCTCAGATCCTGACCCACCCGTATGTATTTTTCATTTATTTCAATGACAAAGACTCAACTCAATATATTTCAATAGGTCTGTTAGTGATGGGAGTGATATTTTTGGTGATGGGAATATCGAGGCGGTTGTCAGCGAGTTTGAAAGTAAGCACATCTGCAATTTTTACTGTGAATGGGTGGGGTTTGGGCTCGAACCATTTGGGAAGAAAGATGAAAGCCTTGATGAAGCAGAGAGCACATTGAATGAGGTAGAGAGCATGAACATAACTTAGATTGATTCAGTGAAATGTACAATGGACTACTGTGAAAGAGATCTTCTTGCACATCAGGAAAACCACCGCTTACTTATCTCACTTTTTGTCTCTTAAATTCTCTCGGAGTGTTACTTTTCCGACTTAATGCACTTTCTGGAAAGCAAATTCAGAGTTCACAAGTTGGCACCATTCAAAAAAGCTCAAAAAGCAGAAAAAGTTTTGTAAGCGCAATAAGTGGGGTACACGTAGTACTACCAGTACTACTACTAAGTCCAAGTCCAAGTCACCCGTCAGCGCTTGCTGAAACTAATGACCGCAGACCACGCAGATGCAGATTTCGTCACCTCAAATGATGACCTCATCACCTGTACCCGCAACAGCAGAGCCATAGTCATCCTGACTCGGAGGGGACAGCACGAGAGTGACGAGACACGTGTTTTCATATCGTTGTTGAAATAGAGTTGAGAAGGGGGATATATTCTATGATAGCCTGTCTGACGCGCCATGACTTAGCCTCTGCAAACTCAATGATGGAGTTAGGTCTGAGCATTGCAATAAGCACTATGGAGACTCACCTAATGGCAGAAGTTGCGCTCACCAAACTCGTCGTCTAAGCACTCCGCTCAAGCTCATCCTAGATCTGAAGTGCTTGCTGAAAAGTCGCCCAGATCACGCAGATGATGACCCCATCACCTGTACTCGCAACAGCAGAGCCGTGGTCATATTGACTCGGAGGGGGCGGCACAAGAAGTGACGAGACGCGTGTTTTCATGTCGTTGTCGAAGTAGAGTTGAGAAGGGGGATATATTCTATGATAGCCTGTCTGACGCGCCATGGCTTAGCCTCTGCAAACTTGATGACGCAGTAATTAGACCACATATGCGAGTAGCGGACAGAATGAACTTACAAGAGCGAGAAGACCAAAACACCTAGGATGCGACCTCAAAAGCATGATGGTCTGCGAACTTGTTCAGATAGAATGCTCGAAAAGCATCATATGAGTCATGGTGCTTGATGTCGCGTGAAATGATCTGTGCTCCATAGACTGGAATGAGGTGTGCGGCACGGTAAATAGAATCAATATGGATGATTCCAACAGAAAAAGAATGGTCAGTATCAAACGAAGGTGTCACAATCCACATCCCAGTGTCCTGGTCGGGTCCGTCGCTGGCTTTGTCAAACCAGCGCACAACGGCACATGGATACGAAACTGCATTGAATGTGAAAGAAAAAAAACACATTACGCGCGCTATATCCATGCCCACCATCCCTTCAACACTTGCATCTGTGTTAACAAACACACAGTCATACCGGGGCGCCTCGTTTCTCCAAATAGGACAGGCACGAATATGCTCACGGCGCATACCGCCAATTCCACTGCGGTCGCTGGGCGCATAGAATGTCGAAGATGCAGAATTAAAGACTTGGATGTTCCCATCAAATCGAGGACATCTCGAAAGCGGGATTTCAGAGGGAGGGTGCTGGTCGTCTGGGTACACTTGTTCGAATAGGAAGCGGCGGAGGACATTGTAGAGATTGGGGATAGAGAGTTCCGTGGATAGCTCGGGTATAGTGTGTGCGCGTTTGCGTTCTGCGATTCTATTAGAAGAGTGTTCACTGTAAAATATGAGATAGCTTACGAGGGGTCTTTGCCAACTGGACATGGGCCTGCACCAGTGTTGGGCCATTGTCAATTTCGCCCTCTTCGTTATCACCCTGTATAGTAACATCAGCGTTGAAGAGTACTGGCACCGTGGCGCTATTCTCGTTGGGTTGGCTGGCATCAGGCATCTTATTTAAGCGCAAACGCTCTAGTGTAAATTTAAGCCAACAATAAAGATGTAACTTGTTATAAAACTTACTTAATGCCTTGAGTGTGGCAGACAGACAGGTGCCGTTTAACATTCCGCGGTTCTTGAAATCAATGCGTGCTGCTGCGAGCTTATCGAGGCGCTGGTTTGTCACCAGCATCTGACCAAGGGCTTTGTAGCGACTCGAGCGCCTCCATGGCTCCTTGACAGCTTTGATGTGTTTCGTCTCGGTGATCGAGGAGCAAAGGCCATTGGGCGCACCAAAAAGTTGGATAAGGAGGACATAGTGGGAACAAGAGTGTTGCCGAGGGAGAGAGAACGTGAAGACAACACCCGTAGATTCAAATATCTCCCTGTAATGATGGAATCGGTCAAGAGCCTCCTGAATTTGACCTAAAGTAGATTCTGTAATGATGTTGCGCCGTACGAGATAGCAAAATTCGAGAAATGCGCGAAACGTGCGCACCACATCTGTTGGGACGTGACCTTCGATGGCAGGTAAATAGACCTGAATTATTGTTAGCCGAGTTGCAATATCCTAGTTAATGTGATAGTGAACTAACCTTCATGAGGGCTTTTGAATCATCGCCCGTCCATTGTTTGAATCCCCGACCTTCTGGAAATCGTCGGAGACCTGCAAATGAAGCAACCGCAGCAATTCTTTGATGATGTGAGCTTTCGAATCATCAACTCGAGACAAAGTGACGCACCTTCGATCTATATCAGCTTGAATTCTCTCCGCTTCTTTCGTACCATGGACATGTTGCAGATACTGTCCAACCCACTTGACTAGGTGATCCTTGAAGGTTCCCTTAATCAGTTGATGCAGGATATCCGGCGCGATAAGTTCGTGAATATCGCCGCGTGGAAAATCGTTTGTGAACGGCTAGAAAGGATTGAGTCTCAACTCCGATAGAAAAGATGCGCGAGACTTACAACAAGGTCACCAACAATCCCATACTCCATCCACAAAGCACCATAGGTTGCCTCTTCAACTAACGCTTCTGTATGGTCACGTCGACGACACAGTGACTTCGTGTCTAAACTGTCAGGATGTGACATACACCTAGTAGCATTAAGGTAGAGGGATGTTGGAGATAATTTAGGAACATACCTCGGACACCAATTGCGCACTATGCACGCTAGTAGAACCTGCTCCTCGTAATCTGCAATGTATGGTCCAAGGCCATAAATTACACGCCGATAGTGGCCGTCACCGAAGCGTACAACCTCTGGTGTGGTCATACCAGGCCTTAAGTTCTCGAGAATCTTGGCGACAGACGAATGAAACAGTTGCCGATGGAATTTCCGAAATTTTGAGTCTTTTGCGTGCTCCTCTGTAGCTGCTTGACTGTGATTAGCGCAGAACAATAGTAGTAGTGTGAAACATACTTTTTGGCATAGCGAGGAAGCCAATAATGGCAACGGCATCACGATGTGCACGTCGGACATTATTACGAATGTTCCCGATTGATACATACAAGGGATAGTAATCGTTGGCACCAGTCGCCACTGAGACTGTTGTCTTGTCGCTTCCGAGTATAACCGGCACAAACGTTGAGCCGAGTGTATCCGGATCTTCAGAAATAGTTCCTACTGAAATTTTCAGCATGTGTAGCGACAGAAAACAATGAAAGACAACGTACCGCTTGGTTCCATGCCCAGTCAACCAGACATGAAGTCCTGCCATTGGCGTTCATCGCCATCAGTCAAATACTCACGGTAGGGCCGATAATCCATCTCTGTAGCGTAGTCCGGATTCCCCAACATGTTCTGAATAACCTCATGGGGGTCTCGGTACCAGACATCGTGAGATTGGTCCATCCAGGGTAGTACATTGGTTTCGCGGGCTTCTCCCCAGTGTACTGGACCTTGAGGGATTGCCATTTGACATCACCCACTGGCGTAGCGTCAATAGTTTTATACAAATCACGGTGGTCCGCAAACGGAGGTTTGTCGTTGTATTTGAGGAGGGTTGCAGCCCAAAGATCCAATAAGATATTGATGTCTCCGGCAGACATTTGGTTGCGCGTGTACAGAAATTCTGCAGTCTCGAACTCGACACGATTTCGATATGGAGCCCAGTCATCGGGTGACTTGATTGGAGGTGGTGTCGGGGGCGCTCCATCTGCAAGGAATCGTCCCTGTCACATCGCAAGGACGAGCTTATATTGATATACGTGTTAGTTGTAACTAGCTGGAAGGACTTTGTGAAACATACCATTTAGTTTTGGGTGATAGTTGCGGTATAATCTATCACCCGGCCCAAAAAATTCTGCGTTCAAATTATCTGGAATGTCAGGCTCATTAAGTGCCTGACTTGGGTCAGATGTACCCGCAGGAAAATTGTCACCCCGCCTGCAGAGATGTTGTCATGACCTGCTGAGAAGTGGCCATCCAGTACTTCAGGCTGCTCTTCAACTGTAGTGGTGTGCGAGACGCTGGTGGTAGCAGTGTGTGAGACGCTGGTGGTAGCAGGAGCTGGTCTGAATATTGAGTGTGAGGTGTTCCAGTGTTTTTTGCGCCCTCCCTGAGACTTGAAATGACGTGCGCAGTGTAAGTAACCGCAGGGAAACTGGAGAGAAACTATGGTCCCTGCGAGCGATGGGCATCTTGACTGTAAAATAAAGTAAGGCAGAGAACTTGAAGTGCCGAACACACATACTAGTACTAGTTTGATACTATTAAACAAAAGGTGACACCCCGATTACCACAGTCGGCAGCTGTTGGGGGTGGGACTTACGACTTTTTTTCTCAACTTGAAACCCTACTTTTCTTTTCCTCTTCCGCAAAGTCTTATCCCTCACCGTCTCCCCCATCTGCACAGTCATGTCCATGACAGACGCTCCCCGGCGCACCCGCCCATCGACTGCAACTGCCCGACCTGCTAAGGTGTTGCTCGACACGAAGATCAAGAGGCGATCCCCGGCTCAAAAGGCTGCAGATGACCTTGTCATCAAAGAAGCGAGAGAAGCAAAGGAAGCAGCGCACCAAAAGGGGGTTGAGCGTATTGCTGCTCTGCAGGCTGAGATGGAGAAAGCCCAGAAGGAATTGATCATGAAAAAGGCGACTCCCGTTCGGCCCAAGCCTAGGGCCAAGGCGATAAAGCCAAAGTGACTCAGAAAAAGTCTGTGGTAGGAGACACCGGTGGTGGTGACAGTCCTGCTGATAGTGGTATGTTGGAGGACCTAGTGTCAGAGACTGACATTGCCAGGGATGTGGAAAATAAAGCTGCAGGAAGGGGGAAAAAGATGGTGACGAAGAAAGTCGAAAAAGACGTTGATAAGGGATGCCCATCAGTAACATGCAAAAGAAGCTCACTGAATCATCCGAGTCAAAAGTGGAAGGTGATGATGCACGTGCTGATGGGAAATCACCGTAAGGCTTTTATCTCTCACATTACCATGTTGCTCCTCACTGAATCGACACTCTTTTTCTAAACCTTACTTCCAGTATCAACACATCCACAAAACTTGCATTAGGTGGCCGAGTGACCACTGGATCTCAGGGGTCAAACCTGGAAATCCAGAGCCGCTGTCATGTCCATCCATTGATAGCACTTCAACTCGAGCACCTCTGTCATCAATTTTCTCAGAGGGCAATGCTTCCTCCGCACCGACTTCAGCCGCTGAGCTTCTGACTAAGATTCCTGCAGCTTTGCCTCAAATTCCGGATGGTGTCGCAGACGATACTCTTACTGGCGCGTTGCAGATGATATCGACGATTCGTTGGAGCGTGAGGATGCTCTCTTGGGGAGCAAGAAAACAAGGGGAAATCTAAGGTACTATTGGCAGTGATTCATTGCCAGCATCCGAATCTACTAATTCCTTCTTTCACAGGTTGTCACGCTATACGAAGAGGACTATGATGTCGATGAGCCTGAGGCTCCACCAGAGGCATCAGACGACTCGGATGATGAGCTTATGGCTCTGTCGACACAAGTATTACCGGAGGAGCAGTACTCACAGGAGCCTAAGGCGCCATTCACACAGGAAGACAATCATATGTTCTTGAAGCGGAAAGCTAGCACCATAGACGATGAGGAGTCTTTGGTGTCCTGGTCCATGGAGATTGATGGCAATGCGGAACTGGTAGAAGACGCAATCATGAGTTCTGATTCGGAGGCACCGCTCCCTGTCAAAACTAACGCAGCAAAGAAGGAGAAAATTCTGCGCACAACATATTCAGTAAGGATTCTGGCCCTAATCGCACTCATTTCTGACAATGTACAGACATCCGTTACTGCATCTCAGGCTATAGTCGACAGCAAGCCGCCAGCTCATAAAAAGGCTAAGGTCAAATCTTCCGCACTACATGCCCGTGGTGCTCCTGCTACCACACGCCAGCAGAATGCAGATACTGCACCAGACAACATCAAAGCACGCAGTGCCTATCGCACAGTTGACCTACCTCCAGCGATGCAAATGGATCAGCGCTGGGCGAAGAATTTTATCCCTACCATAATGCTGTGGGCCGGAAGCTATGAAGATATCTGGAGTATTCCTGACGAGGTCCTTCTCCATCATGCGCAGCTTGTTCTTAACGCAGTGTACAACGATCTCGACATAGTGGTTGTTCACGGTGGAGTTATACATTCACTCGTAAGTCAGCTGTTTAATTCTAGGTTTAGCGACCTGAGCTAAATCTATACAGACTGCACAGCACATTTCAGAGTGGCGCAGCAATTTTGGCTCCACAGGGCTAGTCATCATCATGGACTTTTTATCACGAAATTCCGACGTGAATCCTGTCAAACTGGCCAAATCTCTTAATGTTGAATGGGCATTCTTGTTCGAGGACCCGGACAATCCATCTCCACTTACTGCATACCGCTCACCCTTTGTACTGCAGTTATTTGGCACAGCACACCTCAACGCCATCACCGGTTATGTGCAGGTTCCCTCATTCGACATGTGCGCACTTGCAACAAGTGGGATGTTACGGCCTCTTGCTCTTTCTGCTGCAGCGGTGAGTTCAACCTATAATGGCTTAATCATGCTCATTTTTTTCAGATTAAGCGCGCTGTCTCCATGATCGCAAATGAAGTACTCGAAGTTCAAAATGTTCTGTCATCCGCATCAAGAGGTCGGGTTAGCATCAGGCTACCGAAGGTCCTCAACAAAGTTACTGGGAAAAAGACCAACATTCCGTTTTTATTTTCGGCAGCTCTCTGGCTTAAACCAACTAATTCGTACATCAAATCTCTGTTAGGCAAGCCTGCTGGGTACCTCGAAACTACAGTACAGATGGCGCGTACCACCTTGAATGATGTCACTGAAACACCGTTGGGCTCGCTGATCGACGATGACGAGTCGGAGGATGACAAGCGTGCTATGATTTGTAAGTATTTATCATTCAGGCGCCCTCTCACTGACATCCATTGTTGCAGGATTTTGTTTTTGTTGCAGCACCTGCCAGTGCATGAATTTCGCTGTCCTGTGGTTGTTTTCTGCCGTATATCATGTTTTCCGCCAGCTCTGCTATCATGTTTTCTGCCGCTGACTGCTTTTTTGCCTGCATGCCCACCTTTTCCCCCATTCCCCCAGTTCCTTATGTTACTGAGAGTCTCCTTAATTTCATGCTTATCATGCTTTCTATGTATCCTCGTTATCCTGCTATCAAATGCTTAAACCGCTTTTTCTGCTTATTTAAGTGAATTAAGTAAAAATCCAGAGGACGAGTGGGCTTAATTAAGTGGCTCGCGCTTTTTCACTCCATCGACTTATGCGTCCCTTTTCGTGTAATTAAGTGACAAATAAAGTAAAAAAAGCAACTGGTAGTTTTCCTGATGAGACTTGTTTCCTGTTGTAATCACACATAAACTCAACACACAAATCATTGAATTTTGATGTTGGATTAGACTGTAGTGCATATTTGGAGAGCCTGAAAATCTTTCATTTGCTGTGTCGTGTTTGTGTCCCACAAATGTACCTTTCCTGACTCTAACTCTTGGTGAAACATCCATTTTCTTACATTGTGTTACTATCCTATTATAGGTTCTGTCCGTACACTAATCCGGCCGGACTATTTTCTCGTTTCCGCAGTAAATCTAGGTGATGTGATTAAATAACCGATTTCAACATGTAAACAAAGTGAATTGCGTAATATTACGTGATGTCGCGCTGCATTCATTCTAGTTCACGCTGATGAGTCCGCGTCCGATCAATCAGACAATTTGTTTAAGTCAGGCCCACCTATCGAAGCTAAGCCTTGTGAGTTCTGGTCGTCTTTCGCAACCATGATGAGTCTCTCCTTATGATAGGAGAAAGACATTTGTTCCTTACCTTAGCTACTGCCAGTAGCAACCTTCAAGTTCTCGGGAAACATCGCTTTTCAAACTAGTCAACAATGATGCGCGCAGTGCGCCAGTGGCCGAAATGGTCCAAGCAGGTATCACTCAAGATAACTATTCACACTGATATAAGGGCATTGTCCACTTGGGGAGATACGCTCACCCTCCCGTTCACGTTATATGCGCTCTCTACTCTATGATGGCCACGACTTTGAAAATGGAACTTCGAGATATCATTCAGTACCGCAATGCCTACTTTCTTGCATTTTCAGCGACCACAGGATACGTCTGCTTTGGTTGGGACATTGGTCTCATAGGTGGTGTGATCGCACTGCCATCATTTCAACAATATTTTGGCCTGCAATCGGAATCAGCCTCTGCAAAGGCCAGCTTGAGTGCTAATATAGTTTCGGTCCTGCAAGCGGGCGGATTGTGAGTGCAGTTCAGTTCCCGGTTTATCGCAATTAGACTCATACTAGTTAGCTTTGGGGCATTATTTTCGACTTACTTTGCAAACCGATTTGGGAGAAAGCCGGCTTTATTGGCTTCAGCAGTAATATATCTCATCGGAAGCACCATCCAGTCGATAGCTGGAGTTGGGACGTCGCCGGCTGTCGGGTTGAAAATTTTGTATTTCTCCCGTTTCCTTGGCGGTACTGGGGGTGGGTTTGATGTCAGCTTTGGTGCCAACCTACGTATCCGAATGTGCCCCGAGAGCCATACGCGGTCGATGCACCGGTAGCATCGAAGTTGCGGTGGGACTGGGAAATATGTTGGCTTGTGAGTGTCACTTCCAGACCTAAGACAATTTTACTGATCGATTGTATATAGTTTGGGTCAACTATAGCGTTTCTCTCAATATCTCACCAGGGACAAATGCAATGGCGGTTGCCCATCATCGCCCAGATGGTACCTGGGGCACTCTTCCTGTTTTTTATGCTTTTCCAACCCGAGTCTCCCCGTTGGCTTGTGGAACGCGGTCACTACGATAAAGCAGCTGCAGTCCTCGCATATATTGCGAGGAAAGACCAGGATGATGATGCCGTCGCACTGACTCTTAGCGAGATCCGCGCTGATTTCATCGGGAAGCAAAGACTACCGCTGCTCACACAATTCCGCAAGATGGGAGAATCGAAAATCATATTTCTGCGTTGCATTATCGGTTCTCTCGCCACCTTTTTACAGCAGTGGTCCGGTACGAATGCAATTAATTACTATGCTCCTGAAATATTTGCCGGCCTCGGTTTCTCATCTACTTCTTCGACGCTATTTGCTACTGGCATATACGGTGTCGTAAAATTCGTCGTCGCGTGCACAACTCTTGCCTTTGTTATCGAAAGTTGGGGTAGGAAGAGGACCCTGATTTATGGTGGTCTAGCGCAGGGCTTGATGATGCTATGGATTGGCGGGTACGCTGGTGCTCATCCAGACCAGGGTGTTGTGCCAGGAACGTACGTTTCTATTGTTGCCTTATATCTATTCGGCGTTTTCTTCTGTTTAGGCTGGGGTTTTACTCCCCTTATCCTCGGCTCTGAAGTTGCCCCAGGCCATCTCCGTATGGCTGCCATGTCCCTCGCATCTGCAACTACCTGGCTGTTCACCTACATCATCGCTCAAATTACGCCCATCATGCTAGACCACATTACCTATGGGACCTTCCTCCTATTCGGCGTTGCTTCATTTATAATGGCAGCATGGGTATATATCTTCATACCCGAGACGAGTGGGTATCCACTGGAAGATATTAAATATCTATTTGAGAAAGATATCATTATTCGTTCGCTGCAAGATGCGCCTGGGGGCAAGATCTTCCTTGGGAAGCGCCGTGCCGTCTCCGTGGAGGAGCTTAAAGCAGCCGATACACTTTCGATGAATAGTCCCAAGGAGATTTTGGAGGAGCGCTTGGAGGATACATCTGCGCAGGCTCATTCCATTCGGACGTCAAATTCACGAAGGGGTGATGATCTTCTTATCATATGAACGCAGTTTATTGCGGCAATTAAAGGGTATATTCCATGTTTACCGCTACACGTTTGTAAGATAAAGGATTAGATTTTATGTATTAGTTATCTAGGGTGATGTGACTATTCGCAGGAACCACCGATTGAAGCTGCATTCAATAACGAAACACCAACCACAATTCATTAACGACGAACCCTTGAGCATTCCCATCGACACTGTTGACGTGCCCACCGCACGTTCGGATCAAGATGATACCGGAGATCGTAGAAGGACCACCAATGTAATTGGTGGCCGACAGGACCGCGAAGACAATCAAAAGTCCCCCTAAGCCTTCCTAGCAACCAGAGCCGCTCGATGCGCCTGTTTGCATGAAGACTTTCCATTTAGATGCCTCTTTAAAGCATCAGGGCGAGTAAACGGGTGTCGGCAACCCAGGCATGAATATTCAGGAGCACGATGTCTAAGACACTGCCGGTGGCGTGCAAGGTCGGTGGCACTGTTACAGACCTGCCTGCAGCCGTCGAGCAAGCAGGGAAATAAGGTTTGCTTGGGTTCACTGGTGCTCCTTTCTTTGATCGATGCCGATAGCTCATATCCAGAGTCATCGGTTCCATATGTAGGTGTGAAAGTATCGGATGAGAAACATTGCTTGCGAGGGGTAGCTTTCCGCTCGTTTCTGAGGCATATTTGCCTTTGGGTGGTACCCCTCGGCGGAGCTGATGCATTCCAGTCTTTTCCTCGTGACCGCAGTCCGGGTGCCCAGAACCCTGACATTCGAAGAAGTTGGAGTACATGGAAGGGAAAGACTTGATTTTATCGTAACCGCCATCGGGGGTAGAAGTATAGCCATCTTCAGAACCGTCGGACCATGATATGGAGCCGAGAGAAGAAGAAGCCGAGGGCGTTGGTGAATCCTGTGTGACGCTATGCAGCTGCCATGACATTGTACTATCTGTCGAATAAGCGCAGTCATCCATCTCGTCATCGGCATCGGATGAATGATCATCACATTGGGTGGCAATTGGTTCGTCAAAAGCTGCGCTATCAATTCTATGACGTGACTGGAACGCTGGAAAATTCCCGCAGTTCAGACTCGGAGACGGGGTGTATGGGCGTAGGGAGTTGACTTCACTTGGTCTCACAGACACAGCACCACGTCTCTCTTCATAGGATGAACGACGAGGACGATAACCAGGCCTGTCCCATGTTATTCCCATATCAGAAGGTGAGCTTTCTGTCACACCGTCGAGGTGATGAGGTCGTTTCTGACCAAAACACTGTGTATGCGGGCAATTACGTGAATCCCAGGCACGAGCCACAGCATCGTAAAGCTACGAGACATGAGCGCATCATTCATACACAGATTATTCAGCTTACATTGTCCGGGAACTTGAATGATGCTAGCTCTTCATCCATGGTAGCAATGTCGAAGTGGTTCTCCAAAATGCTATTGTAATCAATGCTACAGTCGAACGTAGTCACCAGGCACGTCGATGTGAGTGGGATCATCGTGAACGAGAGCTGTTTGGATATCGCAGAGATGTGCATTGGAACAAGAGGAAGTGAACACGACTTTATACGTCACTCTGGATCATCTGCATCATGTAAAGCACTTTGTTAGTCGCGACAAAGCGTTCAATCGATGCATCTAGGTATAAATACATCTCGTCCTAAAAACATGTAAGTGAAAATATCCAAGGAAGTTGAGCATGATTTACAGCCATTGTTTCAAGCCTTTCACTGATCCTGACATGAGGATGAGAAACATTAGTAGTGCAGAGACATTCATCGTGACCAAATCGAACAAAGGAATTCACCAAAAAAAGGTTGCGAAAAGGTCCCTTTCAAATGTGGGAAAAAGTGAAGTTGATCATGAATGAACTGTTCAGGCTCGTCCACCTTGTGTGATATTTGCATTGTCCAGATCCACCGACGATCCAGCATCCACGGGAGTCTCGAACGGATGAGTAGTTTTTGGATAGGAAGATGTTTGATGGCAAGAGCAATCCAGGAGTTGGAGGAAATAGTAGTACGTAAGGTCGCTCTGAAAGAACACGACATATTGAGCAAATCTCTGCGCCCGAGCCAATATTAATGGCTAGCCAACAACCCGCATCATATATATCCGCGAAATGGATATCTCATTGAGGCTCTCAACTCTATTTGCGAACCCCATGACTTGGCGTTTGAAATTGTGCTTGTAACGAAGGATTGATTCTGTCTCATTATGATGGGAGGGGCGTTGCATCATTATCAAGCAGTTTCCATACCGCAGTCCGTCCATGGAAGGATATATGGACCTTGTCCCGAGTTGTGTGAATCCATTCCCCTTCATTTGTGAAAGGGTGACTGGGCGGTAAGCGCGGGAAGTTATGTAGAGTGTTCTAATAGGTTGAAATGTGCCGACCCGTTGAGACATCGTATACTCACGAACATCAACCCTTAGCATGAGTATCAGACGAGATAGCGACCGACTCCGAGGAGGGAGCATGCAGCGTCCCTGCAATCCTTGACTGCAACTGACATCTGGCCAAGTGCACAGATTACCACATAACTCGAAAATTTGTCCTGAATCATAGTTCTGAGTCCTGGTTCCTGGATGCATCAATTCGGTCACTCACCACTGTTGATTATTTTAAGATAGGTAGCATGCTTTTCATAACATCGACGGCGAATTCAAGTTAGGCTGTGTCAGCTGTGATACTGGTAGTACTTGCTCTGAGTGGTCCAGAATAAGTTAGCGACACCGCTAGGACAAGGATATGTGCATACTGGCGTGCCGCCGAAGAATGTGAACTGTATGATGGTGCGATAATATTATTTTGCTCAGCGCTGGGCTTGTGACAAAAGGCCCGAAGTACTTGCCTCTTCTGTCCTAAGAGCGCCTAATACTCTTTCGCTACCACCCGATGGTCCGTGCGCAATTAACCACCCACTATAAAACTCGACTACTCACAAATCTGATTCCTCATACTTACCTTGATGGCACGGATCTCTTCATGTCTCAGGTTTTTGGGCTGTAGGGACCTTTCATAGCACGGCGACCCTGTCCTCAGAGGGTAACTGCAGTTTGTGTGAGCTTCGGTTCATGCACTGTCTCAATATTTTCCTGTCCCACCACGGCCACTCTGGCTGGGTGGGCCTTTTCTTTGCTGGTAAAGCGTCCTAACCCTAACCCTAGTATGTGTTCGAAAATAGACAACTGTCAATGAATTTGATCAATCCTATCCATGATGCGACTCGACCAAACACCAGCACATTGATTCACAGCCCAGCTGCTAGTTCACTTGAACAGATACTCCGAGTCACCATCATTTATAAGGTAGAAACTGTAACCTATTAGATCATCATATTTTTGCTGAACATGCACATATTCTTCGGTCTTGCCAGTCGGCTGTAGTAACGCGTCGACGGTTATCGCCAGTGGCCTAGCGCGCCGGCCTACACGCATCGCCTTTTGGCATGATCTAGGAACACGGAACCTAAGGTTTCTGAAATTGTTAGGACGATCCGCCACAAACCAATGGAGTATCGAGCTCGGTGATTGCCCATGTTTTTCAACAAGTCAGGCTCCCGCGAGCGCAAAATGATGGAGTCCATGCGGTGCGGGCGTTAATTGCTCCTCCTGTCAGCCTTATTCTAATTGATATCAAGTGGCTCGCATGGCTATGGTGGAGCGAGTGCGCCCGCTCATGCCATCCTAGTCTAGTTCAAAAAATGACATTGACATATCAACGATTTCGGCAAACTGGTGGAGTTCCATCTGAAAAGCAATTTGCTCAACGGCGCTCGAGCGCCCTTTATGAACCCAAGTTGACGGAATATGCCGTGTTTAATCATGACCGAGCGCAGATTTGTGATTACAGAGGGCTTTTCAGCGCTCAGAAAAGGTTCGGGTTAATTTAGCAATCTAAAACTCCGGCCAGGAACGATGACTTACACCCAAGCTGATGCTGAATTTCTCACCTGTTCTCATAGTGATGTTTGTAATTTCGGAAAATCCGCCCTCTCTGCGGTGATCAAGATCGGTGCTCCTTCTAGCTTTTGGTTCTATACTGAAGATGGGTATGGGTGCGTTCGGGGGGTACGGCGAAAATGCGCATTTGTCGCAGACGGCCTGGCCATCAATTGCTAGCGCCTTGTCAGTGCACGCATAGCGAAGTCCCCTGAAAATCTTCAATTGAATTGATCCGAGTCGCCTTCTTTCTGTCGGTATTTTTCCTCATTTCTTCCTATTCATTCTCATGAGTCTCCTATCTCCAGGGGCGCAAGGATTTATGCTCCATTGCAACGAAGGAATCACGACACAGCGGTACAACCTGGTCAATGATGTCAGTACTATTATTATCCTTTGGTGTGAAAAGGTCTAGTGCCGGAAACACTCTCGCTTTAGCACACGAACGGCACCGATAATCCGAAACGCATACAAAGATAACTTTGATCGCAGGCTTGAAGTTCACTCGGAGACCAGCATCTGGTATTCCTGTGCCACGTACTCTTTCCCACGAGCCCCGAAGAGCGATGGTAGTATTCGCAGCAACGAATGGACGCCCTTAATATTAAATCAAAGTTTATTCCACTGATGCGGGCGAACTGCCTCAGGGCTATGTCGCTGAATTTCACTGGTATTGACTACATTTTACGAGTAAGTTCGAGCTTACGCGTCTCACGGCTGACTCTTAACTTGTCAGCATGATATTATGAGCTTTTACTGACTCAGGATGATGACAGGCTGACTCAACTTCCCCGTTAATTGTTTTGGAATCTGGGGTTATCCAAGTACCGAGGTTCCACCCTCAGCGGAAGGCGACTATGGCTCAAATCGATTTTTCTTATTATAGAGAGCCTTCTTTCTCAAAAGTCACAATACTCGAACGACCCCCCTGCGGTACTATTTTTAAATCCCGATGCGGCGCTAATTGGAGGTTGGCACAGCGTCCTACAGCGTGCACAGCCTGAACGTCGGCCAAGTGGAAGTCTGCCCATCGATTTTCCTCGTGTTCTACGTTCGAAATAACAATGCATACCACATGCGGTGCACCGAGCATGTCTAGAATGCAAAAACGCGATATGAATGAGAATTACCCTTGAAAGAACGGCGCGTGGCCAACGCTCTCGCAAGGCACGTTTCAGGGCACCACCGATGGGTTCCATTAAATACTCGCACACTAAGAATTACATATGGTACCGAGTCACCGCTGGTGGTTGCGAGGAGGGAAGTCGCTAAGTATGGGCTGAAATACCCGTATTCTAGTTTTTGCAGAATCGAAATGATTTCTTGATTGGCAACGATGGGGGGTAACGACGATGGTACGATGATGTCCTTCCAAGATGTTCATATAACTTGTCTTACAATTGCTTGTCCTGTGCAACCATCAATGCATCATCCTCGATAATCGCCGGGGATCGAAGACCTTTTTATTAATTGCGGCAAGGTCCGCGTGTTTGACAGGACAACCCCCTGATAACCCCAGCTACAGGAGAACGGTAGAGAATGCTTCGTTTGTCGATCCTGCTACAAGTAGTAGGCGACGTAGTCACACTGCCTCACAAAACATGGGAGAACGCATCAGATTGTACCTCGGAAATTGGGTCGCATGATGTACATTACAATGAAATTCCTATTTGCAGTGATATTGCGTTGAATTCGAACTGATCATATATGTTCTTTTTGATGTTCTCGCGATTGCTGATGAACGAGGCGGTGCATCGATATGATCAGGGCATGCCAAACTGCTGTATACATGAATTTCATTAAACGAGCCGCTTCTTGGCTGGGTCATGGCTATGCATAACGTGCAGCCAGGCCAGGGATCCCAATGCCGCAGCCGCATTCGCCAATTCTGCGTTCCGGCGACCATGCACGTTTACCTCGTCGATCAAGAGAATCGTATAAACCCCCGGTCATTGCGGTAATGCGTTTGAAACGAGAGAAACGACCTGCAACTTAATCGGACTCTATAGATGGCTTTGACGTACCGCATCGAGTACGGAAGAGCGTTGCGGGAGAAGCACTCGGGGCTCCAGGAACGGCGTTCGAGAGCGAGCGAGCGTAACTTTCGCGGGTATTTCGATCAAAAGGTGATGGATGCGCGTAAGGAGTCGATGACAGATTTCATAACACAGGGCATTGCCACAGCGAGGACCATGTGGTCGCAGAACGAGAGCGGCTGCAAAAGGAGTTTGGGGATAGGGATCGACAGCAGAAGAGTAAGTTTCCGATAGTCGGCGCGAGGGAGGAACCTAAGTCAGGACTAGACACATTGTCGACACCCCTAATTTAGAGGGTGATAGACTTTGAATACCGCGATCGATATATCATGGGGAGGGGACGTTTTTGATGTACGTAACGAAGTATCAAAGAAAGATTTATTCAGTAAACTGTCAGGTTGCACATGGGTCAATGGTACCTAACGTGCCAAAGACCATCATACGCCGACAAGATTGATTACCGAATAGTCTGATCGGCATATTGAGAACGACTGGCTAGACAAAACAAGATTCGAAGAGGATGCGACGGCAACGTAACTTGATGCAAGCAGAAACCAGACGGGAATTTCCGAGTCCAAAGATTGATGGAGGGGCCGCCTTTGTCGGTGGACGTTGCCGAAAATAAACAATAAATTACAGCCGGATGAAGCCATCGGAAACAGATTCCAAGTATGGATATGTAGTCCGGCCGAATATACATGTATAGCGGAGGTTAAAAAGACCAGGCACTATTGATGCCAATAATAAACCTATTGGAATTCTCACAAAACCTCTACCTTCCCCCTCTGACAAGCGTCAATATCTTTCTTATTCCTATCCTCATCCTTCTTCAACTCGTTATTATATTTTTCAAACAAACAATCAGCGTCTTTTACTGCACAGCAAATCGGCCATCCCGATCTATCATCTCTCTCTCTGTGCTGCAATTTATCCCCTACACCACCAATACCTTTCACGACAGATGGCGCTACTTCGCTCAGAATCAAACACATACCTCAACGACCTTGATTATCACTCCAGCAGTCCTTCAAACAAGCCTTTGAACCTAACCGCAAATACTCCTTTTGAATCTTACGAGTTCGGTCATCTATCTCCTCCATTCCCCCATACTCCCTCATACAATGGATCCTATCAGAACTCTCCTTACTCTGGTCATTCAGAGCTCAGCTATGATCCAGACGGTCCAGAGGCTTTTGGTCTCTTCGAACCAGATGCAAACAATGTAGTTTCTCGCGACGAATATGACCCCTCCGAGTACGATCCACCAAACTCTTCCGGTTTGCTCATGTTTCAAGGAGAATACATCCCTGACGTTGATCACAACTCGCTTTCCGTCACTCGTGCTCCTTTCGATAACCGTCCTCCAAATGCTTTCGATCATAGTTCTCCATCTAGCAACGGAGCAGGAGATGAGCCGCGCAGTCGTGCTTCTTCAGTATCTTCAAACCCACAAATTCCCACGTCATCCCCACGTCTTGATATGGCTCATTCATTCGAAAATCTTCGTTTTGAATCGCCCCATTGGCAGTCCCATAATCTTCCCGGAGATCGATCCATGTCTCCTCCAAGAAAACCCCAGTCTCCACCTCAACTTTTGATTCCTGATAGCAGTCCAGCCGCCCGTTCATTGTTTCCACAGGAACCCCCAATGATAAACGCCCCAGACGGCGATGGTGGTTTTACATCCAGTGGTCCACAACTGCACATTGTTCCTGCTACACCCATAAGTGGCGGTGGAGCGGCTTCACAAGCGGTCCCTTTTCAATCTACCCTGAAAACTCTCCATCAAGGCAAGTTGACTCCGTGATGGATCTTGTTTATTTCGGGAATCTCTAACTTTCCTTTTATATTTTGTTTGCGTCTTACGTCCGAACAGGATCAACGCAAAATGCGCCACAGCAACAGGCTGCGACCCCCCCTTGGGATCAGCAACAAATTCAGCATACCGAAGGATCTCAATTACTCGGGGTGTCACAACAGGGTGCACAGCAATTCTCGCACAGCCACTCTTCTCATACACAGGGGCTGTCCGGTCTCGGTCACCATCCTGATCCTACAAATACCAGCTTCTTGTTCCCGGGTACCAACCCCCGCATTCGTAGTAAATCCGATACTTCATCTTCTTTACGTCCAACTTTCTGGGACTCTTCTCTCATGACCCACGAACAACTCAGAGCCATCAATAGTTCTGCTATCGACGACAACGGCACCGTCAACCTCAGTGACGTCCTTCCGCAGCACCAACAATCGCAGCATCCCTCCAGCGCAAGTGCTAATCAATCATCGTTCAACAACACCCAGCAGTTCAACTTCGGGACTCCCAACGCTCCATCCAACATGAACTATCTCACCCCTGATGCCATGGCAGCTAACCTTCGCCGATCCAAATCTGACAGCGGCTCACGCCCAACCCACAACCGCCTCTCACGTTCTGAAGACATCTCTCATTCCTCTCCTCTGCTCTTCCCTCCGTCATCGCACACGGATCTCATTAACCGTCAGTATCTCTACCCCCAAGAGACCGTGCAATCCATTCGCATGCACAACCGTCGGGCATCATCGGGCTCACGCGGTGGGGGTGACGGCAGCTGGAGTGGGATGTCATCTAACCGCCCAAGCCCGTACCCCAGCCCATCAGCCAGTCCGCGTGTGCGATACGAGGATTTACCCAGTGTCTCTCTCGCTGGACGTCCTCAATCTATGCTTCGCCCAGACCCTGCCCAAACCATGGCGAGCCAGATCTCTGTCACAAAACAAACTGTGACTAGTGAGCGCACAGCTGGCGCCAGCCACCGGCGCCGCAAGCAGGATGCCAACTTCCTGTGCCCAGTACCTGGTTGTGGCAGCACGTTTACGAGGAGCTTCAATCTGAAAGGTAATTAAATTTAATGTCGGTTCGTGCAGTGATATTGACGTATCTATTTAAGGACATATGCGTTCACACAATGAAGAACGACCATTCCAGTGCAAGTGGCCGGGATGCGGCAAAGGGTTCGCCAGACAGCACGATTGCAAGCGACATGAACAACTTCATTCGAATTATCGTCCTTTCACGTGCGATGGCTGTAACAAGACCTTTGCGCGAATGGATGCCCTGAACAGACATTGTAAGTGCTGTGTCTTCTTCATCATAATACATTGCTTATCGAAATTTCTATAGTACGTTCTGAGGGCGGTGCTGACTGTCAACGAATTCTCGATGCTGCAAAGCAAGAGACTGACCGTGGCCCTGTACCCAAGACCGAGGAAAATGGGTGGAGTAGCATGAGCGTCATGGTATGATGCTCTCCAGACTCCCATCCTCACCATCTCGATACGCGGCAGCCCCTCTAATAACTGACTTGATATGTCTAATCTACATCCCATACATTTCAACACCAAGACTGCCTACCATATTCCTGGGACGCTCTGCGGATTCTCCCTTGACGAAAGATTTTTGTTATACTACCCTTTTCGGCTTCTTGTCTTGTCATTTATCATGTTATTGATGCAACTTCGTATGCTAGTCATCGTACCTAAGTATCATTGTAGTGTGCTTGCTCCGCTCCACCGTTATTATTTGTTCCCGTTATCCTCATCCCTGTAGCGTAGTCATCCTAGATACGGCGGACGTCGGTCTGATCATCATGTCGTATATTTATACAATGGAATCAAAATTTCAACGATCAATCTCGTTCGAGCATTTCATTACATATGGCGATGTCTACGGAAAATCGAGCTCGAACTTGGAAGATTTTTTTCATGACGTTTACCACAGGCAGGGCTGTACAACACTAGCGTCAATCATGAGCACTGCCTCGACCGATCAAACAGCCTGGCAATCGCAAAAAGTTCAAAGTTCAAAACGGAACGGACCGGGATACCCTCGGCTTTACACTGCCCCCGATGAAGACGCTACTTGACTAAAAGCGAACCTTGGAAAACACGCCATGATTCAATCTCCCCATCAGAGCTCACGTGTGACTCGTTCCGCAACACGGAGAAGTTTCGAAATAGCACTATGTACATAGTTTGCACAGCCGACGGGATGCATTGTTTCGAGGCACAATCGCGATCCGTGTGGCGTTGCTTGTGGTCTGCATTATCATTGACAACTTATTTAAATATTCGAACGTCGCGGGACTATCCCCGTCGTAGCAAAAAGCCCGCGGCCACTTGCGGGAGCGTGATGCGACAGGGCTGGCCTGTGTTAACGACCGAGATGTTGGCTATAGGGAAATCGAGTACGAGCCTTCGACGATGACCATTGCAGTTGCGCTCATAATTTGATGCGTGCTTGTATAGCCTACAATTTAATTATGAATGCACAGAGTCAAGGTCCGAGATCTCTGGGCCACAGTTACTTGAAACGCTTAGACTGACGGTGCCGCAGTATTCGTGGTAGTAGCGTCCCATGGGATAAAAATGTCAGCTCAATAGCGCTGTGGCATCACAGGCTTGAGCCAATCTGCTGAGCCCTGTATGAGCTTCGTAAATGACATATCCAGGGTACTTACGTTTTTGACGTTTTGCACACGACGATCCTTTTCGAAATTCGGGTGCTCTTCTGCTATGGTTGACAGTGGTGATGCGAAGGCTTGAGATTCCCCGGGCACAGGAAGGATAAATTGATGGCGGCATTCTGCCGCAGTCATGACGGAGCCAAATGCTACCGAGCTGAGATCGGCAGCCATCAACTAGACATCGTAGGAGGTGCAGTGTACTACCAACAAATCAACCTTGGTATAAATTTTTTTCAGGATCAAGTTCAATGACAAAAAGAATTCCAAACCCGAGAAATATCATAGGGAAGAGATACGACATGAGAAAGCTTGGGTTAAGATACCCCTGAGTGCCTCCGCAATTGAGCTTGAGTTCCATGTCCTGGAATATCGGAGTTAAAATTAGTCTTGTGCAACATTGACAGCTCACAGAGATTGACTGATGGAACACCGCCCCGTGAACTAGAGATAGATGGCCTTGTTTTCTTTGGAGTATAGTCTTCGTTGGTCGACGAGGGGGTTGCAAACCAGATTCGACATGAGAAAGTCTGTATAAGACGGCCCCTGAGTGTCCCCGCGAAGATGAGTCATGGCATGCCGAGAAGTGATGTCGAGATTGACTAGCACGTAGAGCTTAGCAGGCCATTCGGCGCTAACATGTGTGGCACAAAACTAAACGCGCCTAACGGTTTTCGATGATTATGCAAATGATGTCAAAAACTGTTGCAGAAGTCGTAAAGTCAAACGACGGCATACTGTCGCCATTGTTCTGACGTTGGGGAAACGATAACAAAGTTCGGAGGCCGCATTCTCGACGCATTGATGTGATGTGCCCAATGGACAATCTTGACCGCTGTGGCTCTGACCTGGGGAGGCACCGACTTATCGAACAATTTGGGGTTGAATGCCGATTAGATAAGCCCTTTACCATGACACTGCAGATCGTAGGGTGCGTCTTCGAGCTAGTCCTCATAAAAGCAAAGGTACCGGAGCCCCTACTTTGGCCTCTGGCTAGGCTGTGAATAAACCATGACCTATTCATGTTTGTATTGGGAAAGTTGCTCAGATAGCCTGAATAATTCAACCGCTACTAAAATCAGTCTCGTCGAAGAAATGTTAAGGAGTAGACTGAATTCCGACCTGGGCGTGGATTTTGGACAATGTCAATCAAACCTGTGTTGACACCTTGCAGGCGCTAGCCCTGTAGTTTTATCAAACCCTGCAATTTGACTCGTTGTAGTCCGCCGACCCTGTGTTCCAGAAAGGCTTGGCGCATTGACCTGAGATAAGTTAGTATATGATCGCCTATTCTCCCTATTTGATATGTTCGACCGCATGCAGCATAACATCCAGATCTACCAATGAGGGACTAGCTGCGAGGTCTGAAGTAGACGGTGCTTGGATGGCTGATGAGATTCGATTGCGAAATGATTTTGCGCTTGAGTTGAATGGGACTTCTACAAGCTCGAGTTCACGGAAATGGCGACTTGTCCCGAGATTCCCGGCTAATGTCCATGTTAATCACGGAGGACTTGAATAGTATTCTCCGTCTGCATCGATGGCGAGTGAGGGAAAATAGCTCAGTTGACGGGGCCCGGGGGCTAATGATAGTCACTCGGGGAGCCGCATCTGCTGTTGAACTCACCTTGGTATTAGGCCTCAGCTCATCTGACCAGCACCAACAACAATAGGGTTAGATTGGATGAGGATAGCTGCCAGTTATTCAACCACCACGAAGTTGAGGACTCCGCCTTCCACGCTGTCAGATATTGGGTATTGAGAGTTTGCGAGAAGAAAATCGAAGTGATTATATCGGGGTGTTCCGATTCTTCACGAAGAACATCAACAGCAAACCAAGTTCAACGATCGTTATTCGGAGAAGAACGACGGCCGACATAGGATCAAAAATACTCCCTGCATATACAGTGACACGATCCATGACATGACATCCTATTCATCTTTGCATAACGGGAGCGCTTCTACTTCCGCAATTTTGAATCAAGGTCACTTTTCATCATTCAGCGTACCCCAACCTCCAAGGACAGCCATATATCATCCCCCCATCTTCGCGTCATCTTCATCATCTTCAAATCCAACAAATGGTTCACGACCTTTCAAGGCCCCAGCTCACAAACATGCACATCATCTGCACTCTATCCCTCCAAGAGAGAAATCTACCCGAACTCTCATAATAGATCATATGTTATGGGTTCATGGCCGAACCCGATTTACCCAGGCCCGTGCTGAGCTTGGAATGACCGACCGAACAGGAGGTCCTTCTTCGCCTAATTATCGTTACCGCGAACGCCCAGAGTCATATGAGGAAGATGACGACGTTTCAAGCGATGGTGAAAATGTTGAAATGCTCAAAGCCAGAGAGGGTGGTCCAAATCATCCTCATAATGAGGATGAGGACAATCGTCGGCAGAAACAGGACTTGACCCTGGCAAGGACTCTAAGACTCCGTGCTATTGGTCTCGAGAAGGTCGTCACATCAATGCTTGACCAGCCTCCTCCTGTGCACCCAATCCTCGACGACGATCTGAATACACCACCCACATCCCCACAGCGCCCAGAATCACAACAATCACCTCAGCGTGGAGCATCTAACCACCCGCACACTCTTCCGAATGGTGTTCGTTTACGGTTAGCGTTGGGGACTGTCATCAATGATTTATTTGCACGCCAAGCACCTACCCCTCCATATCGACATCATCATCACCCTCCACCAATTATTGTTTCCAATAATTCAGATCAGGCGTCTTCAAATGGTCGAAGTCCTGGAAGCTCTCCTGCAATGCAGAAGGCATCGCCAGTATCCGGGACGGGCAGTAGTATGTCCTCTGGGCAAGGAGTCACTGGTCGCATTCCTCCATCAGTCGTCCTGCTTTCGCATGTCTCAGCCGCGGCACTTCCTCAGACATCTCTTATACCTATGGCCGACTTTCGTGCATCTCCTACAATGCAAGCACCACAAATGGTGCAGTCTCATGTGAGTTCCCAATTCTGAGATTGAAGTATCTATTATTGACGATGCTACCTTAAAGAACCGAAGGTCAAAGTTCATGCCCAGTAGCCGTGTATGCGCCATGTACATGCAGGGCGCCGACCCTTCCACTGCCAATTCACCCCCCGGCTTGCGGTGCCCACGACATCTTCATACTGGATGCGAAATATGCGTTGAAGCTAAACACTCTGTCAAAGCACCAGGCGGGTCTGGTCGAGCACGCCCACCATCTGCTGTAACGAGCGCCAGAAACTTTGGACAATGGGAAGGAGGATTAGGCGGGTCGAATGGAAGTATGGGTGACAGCGGAGGTGGTATCGCTGGCTGGCAAGATGGCCCCGGTGTTGGATCGGGCTTGGCTCATCCAGGTGTAGATGGCAGCGTATTGCGTCGGAAGTCGAAGTGGTGCATGACTGATTCTGAACGGGAACAGTTTGGTGCTGGCGCTGGGAACACTCGGTTGGCAGAGCTCATTCCACGCTTTTTAAGGCTTTCTGCCCTCGTCGCAACGGAACTCGGAGAAGAGCTTCGCGATGATGAATATGAAGGCGACTGGCAACGGGGTACAGAGATGTCTGTTCAAATGCCAACATCACCTCTGCCCTCGTCCCGGAGATCTCAAACCACTGAAGCGCCCTCTGCGCCTCCTTTACGACCTTCGCGAGAATGGTACATGCTCCTTGCGGGCTTGCTCTCTCGTGCTACCTTAGAGGGTTATCTCACCGGAGGATGGTGGGGTCTGGAGGCTGTCGAATGCCTTCTATCAGTTGGCTTGGGCATCACTGACGATGGGTTGGGTCAAGTCGATTCACCAGACGACGAAGACTCTGCATTTGCATGGTTTGACCCAGACGACCTGCCTGGTCTCAAAGAAGCGACAAAAATCATGTTTCCTGCATTGCGAGCTACGCGAAACGGCACGCCCATTCGAAGAGAGGGCGCCGAAGCTGAATTTGAAGCTGAAATGGATGAGCGCCTCAGAAGGGTGAGATCTTTGTCTTAACCAAGGATTTCACAAGATTGCTGACATTCTATTCTTCCCTAGTTCTATGCGATACCGTCTTTGACGCCGGATCTATCTACCCACATGGAAGATCTAGCGTGGCACTACCCTGCTGAGCCTGTTGAAAGGGCAGCATTACGCTTCTGTGAAGCAATCGCAAAGTGGCGTGGTAAACCTGAACTCGAAACCGTGCGTCTTCTTTCGCGTACCTGTGACGCTGTGGCTAATATCGTCTAGTACAAAAAGAAACCACCAAAGGATGTAGGAGCATCTAGCATGACCATCGAAACTCTCGTACATTCCAATCCAACGAGTCCTGTGATGGGAGGGTACTCAGTTCAGCCATCGAGGTCCCCAAGGCCTGCCATTGAAAAATATTTCATTGTACCGCCGTCGTACATAGGAAGGGGCAAGCGCAGGAGAGCGCTCGATGAAGCCGAATCATCTAACAAGAGGGTCCACGGGTGATGGCACGTCGTGCACGGACTTGTAGCATTCTATCCCGTTGACTTCGTACGTTTGCGCGGCATAGTGATGATATTTATTTGCAGTTTTGTTGTTTGTACAGTATATTGTTATTCTGTTTGTTATGCTTCAACTCGTTTACAGTGCGTACATGAGTTATTTCACAGCTCCAATTCAAATGCCTCTACTCATCATCTATGCTATGGATATTTTCGCGTCTATGTTGACTGATACCGGAGGAACTACAGTATGCGTCACCCGATCGATTCTGTCACTGCGTTTGAAGGATCCATCAGTTTTGTTGGGTGCGTGATCCGTTCAAGTTACTTCCTTCTTTTGCTCACCGATCAATCATTCTAGACTTCAAGATGTTCATATTTAAAGTTGGACACTTTTCACAACTGAGACACGTTCTTTGTGGACGCGGCTCATCGTAGAGTGCATGTATCTCTCTGCATCTCCTTGACAGCGACGTGAGCCATATTTGTATTTATGCTGATCCAGTTACCCCGTCATGCTTGCGTTCTCCGTCTTCGTCGACGAGTAGGTCTTTATCTGCCTTCTGACCTCGACTTCCTACCATTAACCGGTATCAAAGATATAGGGGCCCATTGGTCGAGACACGTAGAATGGGGCGAAAAATGCAGTTCGTGAAAACCTCGCCGCTGAAATTTGGCGTAACACTTAAAGTGATCAGAGCCTCTATCGCCGCATCTAAATATTCTCTTCCGCTCGATCTATGATCATAAATTTAGGTCCACGGTGTCACATGCAAGTCTTGCTTGTCCAGCCATAAAATGGTTCCGCGGAAGCATTTATTTGCTTCCATCGTTGATCGGGCAGTCGATGGGAGGGGAGAACCGCTATCAGGACCTGGCCCTTGGGCAGCTGAGATTTTTCTGTTGATGTTGGCGTCTGGAACGCTCAACTCGTCATTGGTCAAATTTCAAAGTGTGTACACCCGAAACTGATGCTACAGCACCGCATTCAATGTCTGAAACAGTCACAAACATATCTTCGAGAGTCTCCACCTGCGACGGAATTCCCCTTTGTAACGTTTTGATGAGCCATTCGCTCAAATATAAAAGCGTGTCCTTACTTTGCGTGTCTTCAATGAATTAACTTCCACTCACTCATCCCCGTTGAACTCGTTATAAACTTTATATAGGTATGTTTTTATTTTTTCATATCTCCACAGCAAAATGATGATGGCCATGAAACCATTCGCATCGTATCCATCTTGCAGCGTCGCTGATATCTCTGTGGTGACGATATCATCCTACAGGGCTGTCAGCTTTCATGATCATGTTATGTAACTGAAGGGCTCGAAAAAGCTGGAACATGTTACATGTGAGACACCTCCGTGGATGAGAACATCCCTTGTTACTGATAAGGGTGTCCTCGGTGTAATCCGTAGGATGCCGTTGAATTGTTCGGCGAGATTAAACTTCTATTGTCTTTGATAACATAATGCTCAGCTCGAAATCCGAGGCATCGCGCTGTCCCTTGGATAAGATAATAAAAGGCATGGCTCAGCTAACCCTGAACTCTTTGTATTCATGACTCGACGCTATATGGAGGACAGAACAGTTTCGAATGAACCTTGGACAGCAACAGCATGTGGATTTGAAGACCGTGTTTCAGCTATCAAGAACGCTAGCCAAGGCTCAAGGGCTATGTTGGAACGGGTATCTCACCAAAGCAGTTTGAACTGCTTTGCATACACTCCGTTCTCGTTGACATTTTTGACATGAAGAAGCTTGTTACGAGACGAGGTCGGATGCGAAATCGATGAGCATCCCTGTACTAGTACATGCCAGCGCGATCACGTACATAGGCCTAGTCCATCCAAAAATCTTCCCAATTTCGATCACACCTAGATTGCAGAAGCAGCTTGGTCCAGCGGTATTTCGAATAGGCATTTAGTTTCTTTACATAATAATCAATCCAGTATAAGTGACACGGTGTAAGTGTAGAATAGAATATGTGTAGTTGTCCTGTTATATAGGACATATGTAAGTAATATCGTGTCAGAAATCGTTATTATCATCGAACTGGCTCTGAATGGGGCCTAAAAATACATAAAATGTAGAACTCGTGTAGTAGTATGTTCATTATATCCTACGGAGTTCAACGATAAGCATCGATTCTAATAGACTAGCGTATTGCTCACCATCTTGGTCGGATTTCTCTTTCAGGATAGAGGTTCATGAGAAGTTGGTCAACCCTGTACTCCGACTCTTTTTCGGATTGTGAAGGGCGGTAACCTGAACTTGGTACACCCGTTTGCGGTCTCCTATTTTCCGTGCCTCTCGTAATGCGAGGAGCTTGCCGAAAATCAGATCGGTGGTCCCGTTCATCTGGTATTCTCCTGTCAGACAGGTTCGTCCCACCCCGTCGCATCCCAAACTCGGGTCCCCTCTCAGGTCGTCTCATCTCTGATGTCTTGCGCCTTCTCTGTTCCTCTTCAGCTGATCTACGAGCCATGGCCATCTCTTGTAAATAGTGCTCTGTCTCGCGCGCTCGGGTGGATGCGATTTTGTATGTGCCCTCACAGTAGAAACCTCCGGGGACACCGCGACATTGGTAAACACCCTTGACGGTTTGCGGGTTATTAGCGTAGGAGCAGTCTCGTTGAGTGCACTTGTTGTGGAATGGCGATGGCCATCCGGGAGGAAGGGCAGATGTTTTAGGCTTCTTCGTAACTATATCAGTCGGGTTGTTAGTGTCTGGATGAAGAAGTAGACAGCGAGCACTGACAGAAAATCATGACGGGAATCGTGAGTGCGTAATAGGATGCAGAGGGGAAAAATTGAGGGGGTATATGAAGTAAGGTTAGTACTTATGAGAGCATAGGTACATGCTAATGACCCACGGCCCCCCGACCCGGACACGCAGTCACTTCGTGTTTGGAGTAGTAAGGACAGAGCGGTGCATTGGTGACTGATGCGGCATGTTTCGTCGACCTAGCGTTACGTGTGCACCCGTCCTGCCAGATCGCCGAAGATACAAATCATATGTCGGATCACGGGTGATAAGTTTTGGTAATAGAAAGTGCCGGGGCCCCATCACTGCTGGACTAGTGACGATGCGACAACAAGATTGAACAGCTCAAGTTGGCCTTGGCGAGCCTCGGGTAAATGTCGAATGACACGTCTCAATGCTAATAGAGTAACTTAAGGAGAAAGATGACGGCATTTTTTTACAATAAGGCTAGCATTGAACGCAATCAGAGTGTGAATCTCACTTACCTGCACAAGCTAGCCATGATTTCAGGGCTGCTAGCCCGAGTGAAGCATTTTGCAGACCTGTTTGGATGACAAGATTGGGTCGAGAGTTCCTCCAATCATGGAGTTCCAACGAACGATAGTTACGATTCTGGAACTTTGGTCGAGACTCTCACGGTTCTCACCAGGGCTCATGCCTATACAATTAATTGTAGGTAAAATGTGTCATGGGCGTGAATCAGCGCCAGGATACCGGGCTACATAATACTTAGTACAACAACCCTTGGCTGACGTTTAGGTGACGCGTACGCGCTTAAGCATTCATTACAGTTCAACGGACTCCCGGATTCGATGGATCATGACATTGGGCTCACAGCAGGCCCATGTGCACGCAAACTGTAAAACTTCAATGAGGCCTGTCGAACTCGGTGATTTTCTGGAAATTAATTCAAAAGGGCTGTTCAGCACGTTGCCTTTCACGGCACAAGACGGAGATGAGCCATTCGACGAGCCCGACTCGGACTTGTGTGATGATTCTAGAGCAAAATGCACCTTACTCCTGCCATTGCTGCCAAATGAGAATATTGCTTATACTTGCCAGTTGGTGACCTTGTTTGGCAAAAGCTTCTGAAATAAACAAACAACCTTGACCGCCAACTGCAAGTAATAACAAATATAATGGCTCTTAAGCGGTCTGCAGAGGATGATCCCTCGCCAACCGGCAAGGTGGCTAGAGCCAAAATAGAAAGCGATTATTCTCTTACCTTCCCAAGCCTATCACATCCAGCCTCACATTCACCCGCGTTTCAGCGCCCTAGTCAACTTATCACGTTTTCGTATTCACCCTCTCGCGTTCTACAATTTGACGACTCTGCATTGCGCTATTTCGTCCATCCACCGCATGGTGCAGATCTCAATCACGGATACAAAAATTGGACACGGCGTCCGGAAGAACGTGGACGCATCGATGGTCTATTGAGTGCGTGGTCACGGTTCAAGAAAAGCCTCAATGGGCAAAATCCCGAGATTGGAGTGATAAGCTGGAGAGGAGTTATGACCAAGTGAGATGTCATGCCACTCGCTGTATGATATGTTTACCTGAGGAATGCTTTTGGTGAGAGAGAATATTGACAGCACCTTACGAAGAGCGAGATGCTTGGGAGCTCAACGTGATGTGTGTCGACGGTACTATGTACTTTGAGGAGCATCTATCAGATGCAAGACTAAAGGAAAAGTGAAACTTTTTTCTGTCTTGCATGTGTTTTGCTCACCTTGAGGAAGGAACGACCTGGAACCTCGGCAACTACTTCAGTCTTACTATGGATATTCTTTTGAATCTTTTTGCACATCGTCGACTCCCAACGAGCGTAACCAACATGCCTCTGGTTCCTCCTCTGATACCTTGGGCGCTGTTGGTTGGGGCGGTGATGTAGATACCAATGTTCAGTGGTGCAGTGTTGTTAAGACGAAGTTGGGCGATACACGGATCATCATTGGCGGAGAAGTTGACTGCGTCCGAGGTATGTGCCAATTCGCGTCAATAGATATGGAGACGTCATTTGTTGCAGGACGATATATGGGGAATACTGACAACTTCGTTGAACTCAAAACTTCACTGTCAATACGTGGCCCACAAGACGAGACCAGATTTGAAAAGTGAGTCTACGATTCAGATGCCTAACCTTGCTGAGACTGTGCGACAGAAAGCTTTTGAAATTTTATTTCCAGTCATTTCTGCTAGGAGTTCCGGTATGCAAAATGACACTAAAACAGGACCTTATAAATACACCGCATTACAGGAGATCTTTGTTGGGTTCAGGAAGCCATCAGGATATTTAACGACTACGCAAGTCTTCCAGACTGTACAGATGCCTCGCCTGGTTCGAGGAAAGCCTGGCGCCTGGGATCCCAACGTCTGTTTAGCATGGGGAGACCAATTTTTAACTTTCCTCAGGAACACCATCAGAGAAGGCTCAAGTACTAATGTCTGGCGTATCAAATTCACGCCAAAGAAAGGTGTCTCTGCTGTTTTGCTAGACGATGTGTACGTCAGGGACGTCGAAGGAGGGGAAGATCGCGTCGGATTTCTTCCAAGATGGTATTGGGAAGAAATGAATGTCGCCGACGCGCATGGCTCAGAATTTAGAGCCAAAACAAGGACTGAAGGAGCGTCTTCCAAGGTAGGAACGGTCGTAGTGCATTTTCGACGGAAAGTATGAGCTAAAATGGGCGTTTTCAGATCATATGCTCACCTGATCGAAACTCATAACTGTCAGCTGGGTTACAGTTATTCTCGCGAGAATGTCTTTTAGACCCACGTGAACTCCGGTTATCTTACCGTCAACCAGTTTGTATCTTGTTATCTCCATCCCGTGTCGTGCAAGCGGCCGATTCATACCGATCAACATAACCCACTTAGACGATATGGTTCCTCTCCAGGACTCACTACACGCTCCTGATCAATGTGAAGGAGGAAAGTGTACATAAAAACGATGACTTTCTCGTTGAACGTGAAGAATATTTCTCTGTGAATTCTGAACCATTATTAGCTATTTCTGGGTAAAAACAGGCACAAACCGGCGGGTGCGGCTAAATCAATCCGTGGGAATTCGGATGAATAAGACTAGCGCGTCGTCGCGCGTGCCCCATTCCTTAACGCGCTCCCCGACGTCCCACACATCGACCAGTTTCCTCTCTTGGTCATCTGTAACAGTCCCCAGGTCGTAAGACTGACGCTCTTACTGTGATATATTGTGCTTTATTCTGTATATAATCACTATAAACTCCCAACGACGCGCTCCTTATGGCGACTCCGTCGTCTTCGGTGACCTCAGCGTCCCCTCCAGCGTCCTACTTACAGGCTTACAGCCCTTCTACATCGATGGATGTGGATCCAATAGAGAAGGAAGATAGACTGAAAGTTATTCAGAAAGTCATGGCGAGCACAGAACTTTCGATGGTGAGTCATTTCATTTCAGACTGAGCACTTCGCGGGACGCGTTGGCAGACAGCCATTCGCGCCAACGATATGAAAAGGCACTCAGAGTATCATTTACTTTGTGGTACTTGTATACCGGATCCCCCGCTGAGATGGCTGTGTGTGGGGCGCGGTCGTGATATAATATGAGAATGCTAACATACCCCTCTCTTCCTCTCCTAGGTGACGCGCAATCTTCGCGCCCGTTTGTCGTATGCCTCATACAAGGCTACCCATAATATTCCTCATGTCAAGCTGATCGACCTCGAGGCGAAAACCCGTGCCCTGGCTGCTGCCCCGCCGCGCCTGATCGGCACTAAGCGCAAGGCTACCGCCGGCAATAACTACTACAACAACCCCGCTACACAGGGCACAGTCGCAAAACGTGGAGCTATGGCTCCTCCCGCCGTATCTGCGACTTCTGCTCCATCCGTTCCTCGTTCCCACTATCCCACGACTGTGACAGGTTCTAGCCCCAACGCGACTCAGAGCCTGTTCACCACCCTCCTTGGACCTCCTCCGTCAAAACAAGCTCGGACAGTTCGCAACTCAACAGACCCTCCTGTCCAGGCAGCCGCTCGCTCGACTGCCGGATCTCGGTCCCGGCGATCGGACCGTGCGTCTACTGTACGCAGCATAGCAGAGAGCACCCGCGCACAGTCCCGTAGCCGCAAAGAGGATACTACTCGGTCTAAACCCAAACGGGGCGACAAGGGCAAGCAAAAGGCATCCGTGGCAGACTCGGCGGATGTAGAGAGGCAGGCTGTGGCCACCTTGACATCGCTTCTCCAGTCGCGTCCTTCCGTAGCTAGCGTGTCGTCTCCGCGGTCCACGCTCTCCACCGCGTCTGATGCGAGTTCGTTTCAGTCTCTGTCGCAATATGCACAAAGTTCTGCTCGCACAACGACAGCAGCAACCTCGCTGCTGCCATCAGCCGAGTCATCATTTAGCATGCCTCGGGCAGCTACTCCACCCCGTAACTTGGGTGACAACATCTATTCGACGCCTCGCGCAGATGACGAAGAGGCAGCCAATCTCATGCTTTATCTACATACATCACCGTCGCCTGTACGCCCTACAACCACCCGGGACAGGGATACTCAGGATATTACAGCCTACAGAGCCCTTGGAAGCGGTTCCACATCTCTCCTTACTAAGGGAAAGGTCCTTTTTCCAGGCCAGGACAATAGAAGCTCGCTGAGATCAGAATGCGGCTTTACGTCAGAGACTTTATCTTCTAGCCAAGATAGTACGCAGCCTTTGAGCCAGCCATTGCGATTAGATGCCGCTCCCTCTGGATCTCTCGCGCCTGCGCCATCTTTAGAGCAAATAGTTATTCCACCCACCGCTACTTTGGGTGCTGAATCCTCATCATTGTTGCCATCTCCACCTTCACCTTCTAGGCGTAGTGATACTTCGAACGGTCATTCGGGCTCGCCATCAAACAGCCTTCACGCCCCACCCACTCCGGGCAATGTCCCATTCAATCTCAATGACTTTATCAATGTCTCTCCCTCCCCTGCCTTTACGGCCGCACCACGTGCAGCAGTATCTCTCAAATCTGGTCCAAGTGCTAACCTGCGTGCGGACGTCGGCAGAAAGCTCTTTGAAGAGGAGCAGCAACGGCACCACTACCAAGGCACTCATGGCACCATCAGTGGTTTTACTGACATCCATCATGATAGAGGCGGCGTCCTCGGTGCTAGTATCGACCTCGCAAGCACTTGATTTATCTTTCCCATCCCCAACGATTGGTTCCTTTACGTGTAACGCACTTTCTATGACGCATTCTTTCTTCATCAATCATGCGGAATCCCTGTTGTATCAACATGAAGAACAGACTCCCTTGTATCTACCACTCAACCCGGCTGGACGACCGCGCTGCAATCTATCCACTTGTTGTCGGTTTTTGATATTAACCGCAAGGCATGGATTCATCAGTATTGGGCATCATAATTCAACATTCGCAAATTATCATTGCTATCTATTTTCACAGCTCCCATTTCCTCATTTACGGTTGGATTATGACCTGTTGAATTTGCGTTCATAATGATTTCTTTTCTGTTATTCACTAGCCTTGTTGGAGAAGCATCATAAACTCCCTGTCACCTTTGTGAATCAAGTCAGTCATCCGCTGGATGCACCTATTTATTCCATCGTCCATCTCTGTCCATCTTTGGGGTTGTTTCTTCTATCCCGTTCATCCTTGTTCTCTTATCTGACATGGTAATTTATTAACACGGCCAGACTTGTTTGTTTACCATGTTTCTGTATCGCCATGTGTTAATACTGTTTGCACCGCAAACACGTAACGTTTCTTGACTTGTACAAACTATCTCACTTTCTAAACAGGAATTCAATGTCCACACATTAACAAAACTTTCTCCTTGATTTCATGCGTGTTTATTATCTTACGTGTGCTGCATAGTGCAGCAGCATAGAACGAGCGTATCCGCTCTATCACACCTCGATTGAGATCAAGAGTTCTTCGAGTGAGTGTTTGTATATATCACACCACGTTCATCCGAGTGCTACAATTAATTTTGCCAGTGTGCTGCAACACCGTCATAAAGGTTGTGCAGTATACGCACGTACCAGAGCAAGGAGGTTTCCGCCATCAAGGTAGCGCATGTGCGCAAAGGCATGGTCCAGTGTAGATTCACCGGCTCGCGCATCGTTTTTGGTCCTACTAAAACAACTGCGGGTTTGAATTTTAGTGAGAGTTCACCAGTGGTCGTCAGCTCTAACAAACTGCATCCCTACTAGTTGGATTTCCACATTGTTAGCTGTGACCTTTTGTCCAAAACTCACTGCTCCACTGTACAACCATGAATGTAACGGGCCACATCAGTCCCCTTTGTTCTCTACCTTATATAAGGCTGAAGAGACTTGTCATTGCATCTCCATAACGAACATGCCTTCCGCTCTTTCCAAGTTGTTCAAAGCCTCAATGATAAATATCTTCCCTCATCGTCGTGATTGTCACTCTAACGACTTGAAGACCACTACGGTCCAAGAAACTGGGACTTTCAGGACACAACTCGTCAGACAACAACTTGAGCACCAGCCATTTGAACTTATCCGTCCACCAAAGCAGTTGCACATCAACCCGATCATAGGCCGTCCTTATGTCCAGTACTATGGATATGCAATCCCCCATGACTGGCTCATTCGTTTCGCGGAAAGAGAATGTCCAGAAGTGTTACTTGAACGCGATCACAAATGTTACAAGCATCACGCCATGGTACGAGCACGAGAGCTCATTTCAGCTCGGTCGGGTTTCTGGTCGTTCGATTTCAAATATTGTTTCAATCCCAAGGATGACTCGGTGCCTCCCCTGTGGTTTGAGGCGTTCATGGCTAAATATTTCAAATCCGGCGATGACGACATCAGGGCCGTTCAAATTGACACCGTTCCGGTGTTTGCTGTGTGTTCTGAACAAGATGAATCGTTCAAAGAACGTCCTACGCAGGGACAGATGGATATCATGACAGAGTTGATCGGGTATGCACCACGATGGTGGGTGTGTTGTGATTATGATTGAGCGTCAATGGAGACGGGTTGCGACGATATCACACCATGAGCTTCCTTTAAATTGTGTTGCTGTAGCAGTTACATACACCAGGTATCATGATATTATACTATTGTGTGATTAAACGAGATATGGATTCCAGTGCTGGTGCTGACAGCTGTCCACTTTTGAACATCAGCTAGTACTTTCACCTGTCACTGATGGTCAATACCCCAGAAGAATTTAATGAAATCACGAAAAAAATCGTACAAATTTCAGTGAGGCGGTGGGCTGGCATAATTTAATTGTTCAAGAGGTAGCCAGAGACAAAGATTGATGATGTCTCGAGATCACAATCGTCTACAACGGTACTTGTGCTTAGGGGGTCACCCTGGCGCACAAGCTAGTTTGTTGTGGTAACGGCTTCGGAAACGCGTTTAATAAAATCTTCTGGCTAAGGGCATCCCAAAGAGTAAAATGGTATCCCTTTTACGCGGAAGATAATGTGATCATGGTCGATTCTATAGATTCACGCGACATCGTACCTACTGACCACCGATCGAAAATGACAAGAATATCATCATGGGAGATGATTGGCCGTTCGACTCTTCCGGTATCAACTTTCAATTCCTGTTGCTTCGTTTTTTTTTTTTGTGTCCAATTTTTGTCCTATTGAGAGTGTACTCTATGTAGTGCTGCCGCGGTCCGGTCCAGAACCACGGTTCGAACCGGACTTTTGGTCCGGTTCTCTGTGGTTCGGTCCGTGGTTCTCTCACCAGCCAGAACCGGACCGAAAATCGGTTCTCGGTTCTAGGTCATCCGGAACGGTTCCGTTCTGGTTTGGGACACCCGAACCGTTCCGAACTGTTGGCTTCGCCATCATTTACTTCAATGTCGTCGTCGTCTGATCAATCGATCTTCGGGATTTGCACTACCTTCGACTTCGACCCTTCGACTTCGACCCTTCGACTTCGACCCTTCGACTTCGACCAGAATTTGTATTATCAGGCTGCCTTTAGCCTTTTTCAAGGTGAGTACTAACTAATTCAACTCTGAAGCATCTAATCAACTGACATATGTTTAACTACATCTTCCTAGGCCACTATGATCCTCCACAGGCTTTTTGCTGTGACTGATCTCCTAGGAGACCAGTATTCTGTGGTGCGCAGATGTGTTCTCCTTGCCCTGTGTACAAAACAAGGTCGTGACAATGAAACTGTGAGTTGTCTCCCTGAAAATGTCAGACTCCTGCGCTCTCAATGCTAATAGCACCCTCAAGGATGCATCTGAGATCACGTTCTACAACGATCCTGATGACGATGTGCCCTTGCCACCAGTTCCATCAAACAGCCCTGACGACAATGTGCCCTCAATGGAACCCAAGAAAAATGCCTTCTCAGTTCTACTCAAGACCGGACATACACCAGCAACTGTCACTGCAGGCTCTCGGCGCTCTGGCTGCCCTTCAAAGCCCTCAGCTTGCATCCATGATGCTGACAATGTTGCTTTGTCCTCAGGCACAAGGAAGTGTGCATGCGCATCATCTAGTGCTAAAGAGCACCCAGCATCTAAAAAAGTTGCTATGCGATTCATATCACCTTTGGACTCTGATGATAAAGATATGGCTGATGAAGATCTCCTTTTGGCTGCTCCTGATCCAGGAGAATCATCATCTGATGAGCTAATCCCCCAGCTTGATGATGATGATGACGAGGCTGAGAGTCAAACTGCGAGTCAAATGGTATGTCGTATATTCATCATTGTCTTCCTTCACTGACACTTGCATTTAGGTCTCAAAAAGTGATTGTACAGCAGACATCCGGACTATATTCACTCGTATCCCTGAGGGATGGGTCTGTACACTGTGCAAGTAAGTTTTCATTTGTTTTTAATTTAAATTCAATTTTGATTTTGGATAAGGGACACTGGTGAACCAGCACACAAGCATATGTTTTGTGGAGGCACCTCAATGCTACGAACACACATTGTTCGCCACAGACGCACCCATTTTCAAGTGTACAAGGCACATTGCAATGCTGTGGGCATCACCATGCATTCTTGCGCAATCCCACCCGGTGAAGACCTCACTGCAACACAACAAACTCTTGATCACAATCTTGTTTCAAAACCTGCTGTATTCACGAAGGATGGGTTATGTTACAACTTGGGTGGTATCTGTTGGCGACGCTCAAACAGAGCGTGTGTCGTCAACGGTCGAGGACGTCCTTGGGCTAGCCCAAGGTTAGGGGTCGTACTTGGCGGGTCTTCGGCAAGTACGATTTGACGCCTATGTCCAAATCGGGTAGCTTATGTCATGCGGGTGCGAGATGATAAGCTATATCGGCCTAGGCTTACGACACCCGAAGGTTAATCGTAAGGATCGTCATTAATTAGAAGGACAGAAGTCCGACTAGTTAACAGGGGCTTTGCTCGTCGACGAAGTCGATGAGTAAAGGTCAAGACTATAGGCTTATCCGCGATGAGCAGATAAGAAGATAGAATATAGACTGCTGGCGAGGCAGAAGGATCACTCTGATGAGAGTAGGAGGTCAAGAACCAAGTAGATTCAAGTTAGGGAATATAGTACATGGTAGCGAGTTTATATAGAGGACAGGAGACGTATTAGTGGGTGATAACTCGTACTACCGGGAGAGGCAATTGGTAAAGGGTATAACCATAACAGGAAGGCACGTTTGGTCGAGGTAGAATGTGCTTGATAAGAAAGTGAGTCAAAGATCGAAATAAGAAGTGAAACGCGCAGAGGCACGATCGTGCAGCTGCGGATCTAAGTATAAGTCGCATGTGTGACTGCGCACCGAGTCAGAGATCAAGAAAGGGAATAGGGCAAAGGGGATGCGTCGTGCATCGTGTCATAGGTTACCGTCCAGACGGTAAGGGCAAGGGGACTATCCACAGGATCAGTCAGGTGGTGAAACGGAGCATGGGTATGCTTCGTCAGCGAAAGGGTCTGGCCAGATGTACTGGCTCTGCTGAAGCGACAGGTAGAGGGCGAAAGGGAATGCGAGGATGACAAGGATGACAAGGGTAAGGTCGGGGTAAGGGTATGATGCGAGGGCAGATACGAGGAGGATTAGGAGAAAAATAGTAGGGGCCCAAGCATCTAGATGTTCTTGTAACAGGTTATTGGAGTACATAATGGAGCTTATCGTGACAGAAGATGAGGTGCATTTTTTAATTTTGTTATTTGCATTGCTGTTTAATGACATTATGGCAGGCAATCCAGTTGGTTGATAAACCGACTTTCCAATGTTTGCTGTTGTACACCTGTTCAACTCTATCTGAGAAAGATATCCCGCACCGCACCAAACTCACTGATACCATCAAGTCTCGTGCAAATACTATCGTTGAAAAGATCAAGGAGCGCCTTGCTGTAAGTTTATTCTATTCACATTATTAACTATTGTTGATGCAGTTTTGGTAGCATGTCGACAGTGCAGTGTCCATGACGTTCGACTCATGGACATCTATCATCGGGGATCCTTTCTTTTCTGTCACTGGCCATTACATCTGGAACCCCCCTGATAAGCCACAAGAGTGGCTGCTGATGCATGAGCAGCTTGATTTCAGTTATATCGAAGGCAACCATAGTGGCCAGAATATTGCCCGCATACTCATTGAGACCATAGATAGGTATGAGATTCACAAGAAGGTAAGTTTTTTTTAAATTTACTTATGCCATTTTATTGACCTTACTTTGCAGGTTGGCTGGATGACTTCGGATAATGCCTCAAGCAACGACACTGCCATGAAAGAAGTCGGACAGGTGTTAAATGAGGGCGGCAATGATTGGCTACCAGGTGACCACCTCATTCGGTGTCAAGAGCACATCCTCAACCTTGCTGTGCGGCACTTCGTTGATGCGGTTGTGCCTACCCCTCAAGCCACCTTACTCAAGAAGATCTGTCGTGCTATAGACAACGGTGATGATGCTGACATTGACAGTTTAACTCAACAGCTGGCCACATTAGAATGTGATCCTGAAGCCATTACTGAGGACGGTTTTGATGTGGCAGATGCCGTCGGCAAAGCACTTGCTCTTATTGAACAGGTGAGCTCCTTTTCTTGTTTTTGAGTTGTTTTCTAATATGAATATAATAGATTCGCAAATCGCCGCAAGCCAGAGCCTTCTTCCAAAAGTGTTGCAAGGAAGAGGGCATCCCCGTTCGCGATATCTTAGCTTGGGTGCGAACACGCTGGGCATCTTTATATAAGTGCCTTGAACACTTTCTCTCTCACCGCCTGGTGAGTTCTCTAATGTCTTTATTTATTTCAATATCTCTAATGCCTTGTTTATTTCAGGCCGTCAACTGTTTTACTCTCCTTGCTGATGAGAGTCATGAAGTCCTGATGCTGCGCAACAAATCTTACAGCGACTTCAAACTCGATCGAGCCATGTCCTAACACATCTCCCAATTCATGAATGCCCTGATGTGAGGTGTACCCCCATCAGTCCGCTGTTCCCGCCGGCTGTTTTAGACATGCAATTGGTTTGAAGACAAGACAACTTTGTCTCAGTTTCAAAAATGTATAAGTCCGTGCTGAGGTAGGCTAATGCGTACTCGGTCTGCTGATGCGGGTAAGTACAGGAATCTTGGGGTATGCAGTAAGAGTAATATATGATGCTGGGTTATTCCAGGGTCCAGGGTAACGGGACCTTCTCTTGCTGTCTGATAACCGGTTTGAGCTGTGGATTCCATGTAGACGAGTATTTTGATGATTATGAGAGCCCCTTCAGTGAACTAAACTGTCTCAGACGGGCAGCCAAGGGTGACAATGTACCAAGGCAGATGGGCCATCCCACTGGGCCCATGGCTGAAATTGTACCTATATACAGGTGAACCAAGTGTAGTGTGTAGCCAATTGAAAGGGATGGGCCGATGGTAGTGTGTACCTGATTGAAAGGGATGGGCCGAGTGTAGTGTATACCAGATGGAAAGGGATGGGCTGAATATAGTAAATGGAGTATACAATGGAGACGAGTGGGCCGAGGGATTATTAGGTACAATAGAGATGGATGGGCCGAAATATAGTGGGCCAGAAAAGGAGGTGCCAACCGGATCCGATCATAGGTAGGGCTGTAGCACCGGTCCATGCAATGTCACTGGTTGTCTCACTTTGTAAAACGGTCAACATTTGACTGAGATATTTACACATTAATATTTGATGTTAGAATACCGGGTAGTAAAATATGGGCCGGAATATACCAGCCAACTGGATCCGGTCATAGGTAGGCTTGTAGCACCGGATCATGGGATGCTACTGGTTGTCTCACTTTGTAAATCAGTCAATATTTGACTGAGATATTTGCACATCAATATTTGAGGTTACAATACCGGGTAGTGAAATACCGGCCGGAATATACCAGCCAACCGGATCCGGTAATGAATGGGCTTGTAGCACCGGGTCATGGGATTCCACCGGTTGTCTCACTTTGTAAAACGGTCAATATTTGATGTTAGAATACTGGGTAGTGAAATACCAGCCGGAATATACCAGCCAACCGGATCCGGTCATAGGTAGGCTTGTAGCACCGGGTCATGGGATGCCACCAGTTGTCTCACTTTGTAAATCGGTCAACATTTGACTGAGATATTTTCACTTCAATATTCTGTGTTACAATACCGGCTGAGATACAAAAGCAAAGCTGACCTGATCTGGTCATAGGTAGGCCTGTAGCACCAGATCATGGGATGCGACCGGTTGTCTTACATTGTAAATTGGTCAATTGTTGATTGAGATATTTACACTTCAATATTTGATGTTACAATACCAGGTAGTGTAATACCGGCTGAGATGAAAAAACCGACCTGATCTGGTCATAGGCAGGCCTGTAGCACCGGATCATGGGATTCCATCAGTGGTCTTACATTGTAAATTGGTCAATTGTCGATTGAGATATTTGCACTTCAAGATTTGATGTTATAATCTCAGGTAGTGGATTACTCGCCGAGATACAAAAAGCCGACCTGGTCCAGTCATAAGGAGGCCTGTAGCACCAGATTATGAGATGCTACCGGTTGTCTTACATTGTAAATTGGTCAATTGTTCATTGAGATCTTTACACTTCAATATTTGATGTTACAATACTGGGTAGCGTAATACTGGCTGAGATAAAAAAACCAACCTGATCCGGTCATAGGCAGGCCTATAGCACCGGATCATGGGATTCCATCAGTGATCTTACATTGTAAATCAGTCAATTGTTGATTCAGATATTTGCACTTCAAGATTTGATGTTATAATACCAGGTAGTGGAATACCGGCTCAGATAAATAAAAAAAGCTGACCTGATCCGGTCATAGGCAGGCCTGTAGCACCGGATCATGAGATTCCACCAGTTGTCTTACATTGTGAATCGGTCAACATTTAATTGAAATATTTAAACATAAATATTTGATGTCACAATATCAGGTAGTGTAAAACCAGCTGAGACACAAAAAGCCGACCTGATCCGGTCATAGGCAGACCTGTAGCACTGGATCATGGTATGCCACCAGTTGTCTTACATTGTGAATCGGTCAACATTTGATTGACATATTTAAACATTAATAATTTATGTCACAATATCAGGTAGTGCAATACTGGCTGAGATAAACAAGGCTGACCTGATCTGGTCATAGGCAGCCTTTCTATGTGAAAGATCAGTAAGATATATCCTAAACATATGGAATACAACAGACAATGATATATTATACTGATAAGAGTCTGCAGTCATTCTTTGATGATACGTAAGAGATTGGACTTGGAGATAACATATGTACTGTATGTTGCAGTATGAATCTAAATTATCAAAAGGATCCATCCAAAAATGACTCAACAATGAGAAAAATGATATATCACAAGTGAGGGACAGTAAAAGTGACAAATGTATCAAATTTGACATATCACTGATAAGCATCTGATACATTCCTGAAATTATATATTTCTAATCAGAGAAGTAGAACATGTTTCTAGTATACAGTCTTGGAAAATCTGAGATACTCATAATGATCGATCAATAATTAGAGGCAGAGTAATGAGAGTGAGATTTGTGGTACCAAAGTTCATCAGTAATGCACTACTGTCACTGCTTTAAGGCCAGCCACAAATGTATGCATGAATTGTATTTCCCTTGCACTGTCTCTAATTGTTAATGGATCATGATAAATATCTCAGATCCCGTAAGACTGTGCATTAAAAACATGTTGCAGTGATCTGATTGGAAATATAGCACTTTTGTAATGTTTTAGTTACTTATCAGTCATATGTCACAACTGCTGAGTATTGTAACATAGAATATTGAGATACATTGATCTCGAGCAAATATTGAGTGATTTCAAAAGCAAGACCACCAGTAACATCATATGGACTGTCTCTAGATATTGAGTTATGACCAGGCAAAGGTTGTTGTTATAAATAAGCTGGTATTCCATGGACCTGGTGCTACAAGCCTACTTATGACTGGATCAGGTCAGCCTTTTTTATCTCAGCCTGTATTACACTACCTGATATTGTGACATCAAATATTAATGTTTAAATATCTCAATCAAATGTTGACTGAGTGACAATGTAAGACAACTGGTGGAATCCCATGATCCAGTACTACAAGCCTATATATGACTGGATCAGGTCAGCTTTTTGTATCTCAGCCAGTATTCCACTACCTGATATTGGAACATCTAATCTCAATATGTAAATATCTCAATCAAATATTGACCGATTTACAATGTAAGACAACCAGTGGATTCCCATGATCCGGTGCTACAGGCCTGCCTATGACCGGATCAGGTCAGCTTTTTTTATTTATCTGAGCCGGTGTAATGATGGTTGCGGTGCTGGGCTCGGAACCAGCTATTTTTATACTGATGTCAAACAGTATTTGTCCGACGCACTTCCGACTACCCCGACCCAAGTCCGACAGTCCAATCCTGACCCGATGCACTTTCCGACAGTCTGATGCATATCCGATCCCGACCTGACATTCCCGCGCATCGGACCAGTCCTCCCTATGTCCTGTCCAGTCACATCTATCCCCACTAGGTGCGCATTTACTCCTTTTGACTTGCTAAGCATTGTATACAGCATTATTACATGTTTTCTCATGGTCCGCAGTACCACATGTCCTATTACATAAGATTTTGGACCTGAAATATTGCTACTACTCTCGCCTATAGCAGTCCGAATTTCTACATAGTCACCATTTAATATCTAGTACTTCCTACCTATTGCATTACTTACTTTTCCCTACTCAGTAGTAGGATGGAAGTCATTGGATATTAGTAGTACTTTATTGTATTGCAAAATATCTATCCACTCTTTTCCTCCGAAACATTCCGACACATCCGACATTCATTTGACCAACAATCTGACACACTTCTGACACATTCCCGACAGTCTGATGGATAGTCCGACGCCCAACCTGACTCCAATAATTTCGGACCCGACATCTTCCCTTTGGACAAGTAGTTCTTAGCTTCGGATTATCTTCCTATTATTGATAACTAACTATCTAAACTAATACCAAACAGCTACCCCTATAGGATCGAACGCACTTGCTCTGCAAGTATAGCAGACTAGGTCGTGTTAAGATCTACCTAAATATTGTTACGACTTGGATGGTATCTGTTGGCGACGCTCAAACAGAGCTTGTGTCGTCAACGGTCTGTGGACGTCCTTGGGCTAGCCCAAGGTTAGGGGTCGTACTTGGCGTGTCTTCGGCAAGTACGATTTAACGCCTATGTCCAAATCGGGTAGCTTATGTCACGCGGGTGCGAGACGATAAGCTATATCGGCCTAGGCTTACGACACCCGAAGGTTAATCGTAAGGATCGTCGTTAATTAGAAGGACAGAAGTCCGACTAGTTAACAGGGGCTTTGCTCGTCGACGAAGTTGATGAGTAAAGGTCGAGACTATAGGCTTATCCGCGATGAGCAGATAAGAAGATAGAATATAGACTGCTGGCGAGGCAGAAGGATCACTCTGGTGAGAGTAGGAGGTCAAGAACCAAGTAGATTCAAGTTAGGGAATATGGTACATGGTAGCGAGTTTATATAGAGGACAGGGGACGTATTAGTGGATGATAACTTGTACTACCGGGAGAGGCAATCGGTAAAGGGTAAGACCATAATAGGAAGGCACGTTCAATCTAGGTAGAACGTGCTGGATAAGAAAGTGAGTCAAAGATCAGAATGAGAAGTGAAACACGCAGGGGCATGATCGTGCAACTGCGGATCTAAGTATAAGTCGCATGTGCGACTGCGCACCGAGTCAGAGATCAAGAAAGGAAAATAGGGCAAAGGGGATGCGTCATGCATCGTGTCATAGGTTACCGTCCAGACGGTAAGGGCAAGGGGACTGTCCTCAGGATCAGTCAGGTGGTGAACCGGAGCATGGGTATGCTTCGTCAGCGAAAGGATCCGGCCAAATGTACTGGCTTTGCTGAAGCGACAGGTAGAGGGCGAAAGGGAATGCGAGGATGACGAGGATGACAAGGGTAAGGTCGGGGTAAGGGTATGATGCGAGGGCTGATACGAGGAGGATCAGGAGGAAAATAGTAGGGGCCCAAGCGTCTAGATGTTCTTGTAACAAATATTTGTTGTCTAGGTAGTACAATTTCTGCTGAGCCCAGCAGGAATCAGCTTTCTACACCGGTATTCCACTACCTGGTATTATAACATCAAATCTTGAAGTGCAAATATCTCAATTGACAATTGACCAATTTACAATGTAGGACAACCAGTGGATTCTCATGATCCGGTGCTACAAGCCTACATATGACCAGATCAGGTCAGCTTTTTTTATCTCAGCTGGTATGACACTACCTGATATCGGAACATCAAATATTAATGTATAAATATGTCAATCAAATCTTGACTGATTGACAATGTAAGACAACCAGTGGAATCCCATGATCCAGTGCTACAGGTCTGCCTATGACCGGATCAGGTCGGCTTTTTGTGTCTCAGCCAATTTTACACTATCTGATATTGTGACATCAAATATTTATGTTTAAATATTTCAATTAAATGTTGACCGATTCACAATGTAAGACAACTGGTGGAATCCCATGATCCAGTGCTACAGGCCTGCCTATGACTGAATCAGGTCAGCTTTTCTTATTTATCTGAGCTGGTATTATAACATCAAATCTTGAAGTGCAAATATCTCAATCAACAATTGACCAATTTACAATGTAAGACCACTGATGGAATCCCATGATCCAGTGCCACAGGCCTGCCTCTGACCGGATCAGGTCAGTTTTTTTTTATCTCAGCCAGTATTACACTACCTGGTATTGTAACATCAAATATTGAAGTGTAAATATCTCAATCAACAATTGACCGATTTACAATGTAAGACAACTGGTTACATCCTATGATCCGGTGCTACAGGCCCACCTATGACCAGATCAGGTCAGCTTTGTTTTTTTTATCTCAGCCAGTATTGTAACACAGGATATTGAAGTGAGAATATCTCAGTCAAATGTTGACCGATTTACAAAGTGAGACAACTGGTGGCATCCCATGATCCGGTGCTACAAGCCTACCTATGACCGGATCTGGTTGGCTGGTATATTCCGGCTGGTATTTCACTACCCGGTATTCTAACATCAAATATTAATGTTTAAATATCTCGGTCAAATGTTGACCATTTTACAAAGTGAGACAACCAGTGACATTGCATGGACCGGTGCTACAGCCCTACCTATGACCGGATCCGGTTGGCACCTCCTTTTCTGGCCCACTATATTTCGGCCCATCCGTCTCTATTGTACCTAATAATCCCTTGGCCCACTCGTCTCCATTGTATACTCCATTTACTATATTCAGCCCATCCCTTTCCATCCGGTATATACTACACTCGGCCCATCCCTTTCAATCAGGTACACACTACCATCGGCCCATCCCTTTCAATCGGCTACACACTACACTTGGTTCACCTGTATATATAGGTACAATTTCAGCCATGGGCCCAGTGGGATGGCCCGTCTGCCTTGGTACATTGTCACCCTTGGCTGCCTGTCTGAGATGGGATCCAGTTACTGTATTATGTGTCTGTGGAGTGTTCTTTGTCAGTTTTGCACTTATTAGGAGTGGGGATTTCACCGAATGTGGGTCTCAATCGTCTCGTTGAGTTAATGTATTTGATTACATGTGGTATGGCATCATGTGATGTGAGAAGGTACAGGAGAGACGAGGCTTTTGGCCGAGGGCATTTGTCATGGCGTGATGTGCATGGTGGTAGTGTCAGCGGTCGAAAAGGAAGTGATGGATAGTTTCTTTGGTCTGGGGGCAGTGGGGGCAGAAAGGAGTGTCTGATTTTGATATTCTATGGAGGTGCTTATTGAGTGGGATGTGCTGAGTGCAGAGGCCCATAAGAAGACTGGTTAGGTGTTTTGGGTACGTGGCTGCAAGCTTAATGAAGGATTGTTTGAGGATGTTGGGGTCAATCTTGTCAGTATGCTGATAATGAGGGGATCTTTGCCACATGTCCATCCATCGCATTCTGGAGTCATCTTTTTGAGCTTGGATCAGTGCAGATAGGCTCAGAGGAAGCGATCCTTTTTGCAGGAAGTGGGGTAACATAGCTTGTGAACTGTTGCTCATTACTCCCTCTGTCGCCTTCTTCGCTTGTTTGTTGGCTTCCTCATTTCCGTGTACTCCTTCATGCCCAGGTATCCATCTTACAGTGACATCGAAATTCTGGTGGTCTCTTGCGATTCTACTTGTGTGTTTCCTGAAAAGATCTGCTAAGTAGAAGCCTGGGTGAGAAAAGAAACTGTCACCACTTTGTATAGCCACTTGATTGTCGATTAGGATGGAGATGGGGAAAACTAAGTCGCGTTCAGTGGCTATGAGTCTCGCTGCTAATGTTAGTCCTAATTCAGCTTCGAAATTGGTATGCTCTTTGTCAGTGCCTAGATGATATTGTAAGGTTCGAGGGTGTGATCCTGCCTTGAACATGATCACAGCTGCTCCTATTTTGCCATTGAATCCCAAGCCGTCGCAAAAGATCTGAATAGGGTCTGTTAGCTGTTCATAGGTATTGATTGCTTCCTTTTTGCTAGGTGCAATGTGGAACTTGACCAGGTGCACAGATTGCGGGGGACATTTTGATGGGGTGAGCGTTTCAATGTTGTCTGGTCTGATGTTAAAAAAATGTGTTAGTCTATGTAGTGATGATCTGTGTGAGGCTACATAGTGCTTTGCAGCTCTTCAGACAACTTGATGTAAGGGATGCTGTTGTGGATGCAATGTGATGTGAGTTACTGCTCTGTGGCATTGATTCTGGAGGGTTAGTGCGATTGGGAGCAGGCTAGTGTGAGCTTCAAGGAGATCGGTTGCCGTGCTGCGCATTGCACCCATCATTGCTAGGGCTGCTAGATATTGAACAGAGGTTAGTTTCCTGGCAATTCCTAAGGATCCTCGTTGTAGACAGTGCAAGTCTTCTTTGTAGGCAGGGGTGAACCACAAGTCCATGACATACAGCATCTTCAGGACTGCTACCGCTTGGTAGAGCTGACAGGCTAGGCAGAGTGGGATTCCTTTGGTGGCCAGGGAGAGGCGTCTAAGTTGCATGACATATGCAGTACCCTTTGCTGTCGCCTTGTCCACTTGATCTTTCCAATGAAGTTCCTAGTCAAAGATGACTCCTAGGAATTTGTGGGTAGATGTCGGATGGATGGTGACTCCTTGGGTGATTAGCGGTGGGTGTTCCTTATTCCTGTTCATAGAGAAATTGATTAGCACAAACTTGGTTGTTTCAAAGCATAAATTATGGGTTCTGGACCAGTCAAATCCTCCTCCTGGTCTCTCTAGCATGTCTTTTAGAATGGTGTGGGTCGCTGTGAAGGACTTGGCTATCGCAATAAGTGCTGTATCATCTACAAATGCAAGTGTTAGTTCTTGTGGGGTGGCGCGTCCACGGGGTTTCTTCGCGATATCTACAAGGTTAGAATTATAAATAATGTACAGTATCATTGATAGTGGGTCACCTTGTCCGATACCATTAGTTACATCAAACCAGTCTGAGGTATATCCATCAAAGCGCAATTGGGTTTTTCTTCCTCTGAGGAGGTGTTCTGTAAATTCTACTAATTTGCTGGGTATTCTTTGTATACACATGTTGTGCAGTAGCCATTTGGTTACTGCATTGGGGAACGCGCCTTCGATGTCGAGGAAGAGTACCGAGACTACTTTATGTGCTCTCCAGGCATTTTTGATTGTGGAGTCGAGCAGATGGAGAGAGTCTGTCATGGATCTACTTGGTCTGCCTCCAAAATGCGTGTTGGGGAGCAAGTCATAGTGTTCTAGAATAAAGGTTAGTTGGTCTGCTATTACTGCCGTTAGTAGTTTTCCTGTAGTGTTTAAGAGCGCTATTGGTTGAAAAGCTTTGGGGTGGTATAGTCAGGTTTTCCTGGTTTTTGGAGAATGACGGTGGTGAAATGGCGCCAGGGGTCGAAGTATGTGTGGTAGGTGAAGGTCGCGTTAAATAGGTGTACAAGATATGGTACAAGGGTTTCACTGCATTTTTTGAATACAATGTTACAGATGCTGTCTGGGCCTGGGGCCTTATATCTGCTCAGTTTGGCAATGGCTTGTTTGATTTGGGCACTGGTGATGGGCGTGAGTTGCATGACTGGGTCAGGGTATATCTGGTCTGGAGGGATGTTATCTGCATCAGGTGGCCGCAGGAAAAGAGATTCCGCTAGTAGGGTACTCTTTTCATGATTGATGTTGGCTGTCCTGGTGGTGTTGTCCGGGTTGGTGACCGATAAGGTGGGGATGCGGGTCTTTCCTCCATCGCTTGGGGCTGCTGTAATGTATTTGTTAGCTGTCCATAGATCGTTACCTTTGATGTCCTCTAGCCAGTCTATCCAGTGTTGCTTCTTTGTGGTGATGATTCCCTCTGCGTATTCATTTCTGAGTTTCTTGAGTTCTTTGTGGCAGGGGTGGGTTTGGAGTCCTCGCACACGATATCCTTCACATGTGAGCCATTTCAATCACTTGTGTTTGTTGGTGAGGTCCTTGGTCCACCATCTCTTTGAGTGTGGGCATGGTTTGGAGTAGGGGATGTGTTCTTCCATTGCGGTCATGATGGCTTTGGTAACTTGCTTCGCTGTGGATTGAAATTCTTTGTTAGATGCTAATGGTTGGGGCGGAATATGAGATAATAGGGTGCTTAGCCGTTTGTCAAACTTTTCCCAGTCTGTTTCTCTCCAGTTTCGACGTGGTTCCTCTCTGGACTTTGGCATGGGCATCTTGAGTATGAGTTGGATAGGGACATGGTCGGTCTTGGGGCCATATAAATCTGGGGCAGTGTCGCAGGTGACTACTGTGTCAAGAGCGTTTTCAGTACCGAAGACGTTGTCTGGTCTTGTCCAGTTGCCCACGCTGTCCTGCATGATGTGGGAATCATGCATGGACATGAATACTAGGTGACCCTCAAAAGATAAAGTCTGCTAGCTTAGTCCTCAGACTAGTCAACCCATACCTTGGTTTCAAACCATGGTCCATATTTCCAGTTTTCCCCAAGTTTCATGATCTGAATATGTTTTGACGGAAAAAGTCTAATGTGAGATGGGAATCACATTTAGACCTAGTTGATGTGAGAAGGGAAATGAAGGTTAAGGTATAGCCTTGCCTTTGGCTTATTCACTTTGGCTAGAGAAAACCATAGAGAAAAGTACAAAGCCAATAAAAAACCTATCCAAAAAGACCGTGTTTCAATTCCTGCCAACTGCATTATTTTTTTGACTGTGTTTCAATTCCTGCCAACTGTCTTATTTTTGCTACCTACTTTTCTCTAGTGTTTCTTTACTTTACTTTTTCATTAGGATGCTTTGACTCACCTGACACTTCATAAAATTGTACCCATAGGGTATGATGTCATTATGATGTCATAAGACTCCACAGATACTCCTGCAGGTATTCTGTTGAAAGATATTATGTCATCAAGCTCTAGATTATTCTACTCTACAATGACATCATTCATGATGTCATTTCCTTCTAGAATATTCTGCTCCACAATGACTCACTCTGACTCACTCATGGAAGGTTCTGGAATCTTTTGCTCCACAATGATGTCACTCTTGATGTCATTATGATGTCATTACTCCACATTCCAGAATGTTCTGCTCCACAATGATGTCATAGCTCCATCTTTCACTTGTATTTTATTCTTTTATTGGGTTTGACCCAATATTTTGATTGGTCCTCCTTATTTTTTATTGTTTGTGAACCTAGGTTACTTTCCCACACAAAATGTATATAAGGAGAGCCCATTCTCCCCCCAAAAAAATATGATCTCCCATTTGTAGCAATCTGCCTATCAGATATTTCACTTGCAAAGTTAGTCCCTTTGAAGTGAGACAAGTGCAGGGAAAAGAATTCCCTTGAGATTATAAGTTTCTTACCTTAGAAACTTATTAGTGCCATAGACCAAGCGTTCTTGGTCACATATATTGTCTTTGAGACCCCTTTGTCTCATTGCTCTGTGCCCTTTGACTAAGCGATCTTAGTCATCTATCATATTGTTGAGACCACGTCTCACTAGTTGTCCCATAGACCAAGCGATCTTGGTCAAGTTATAGTCCCCTTTGTTCAAGCGATCTTGAACATATATCGTATATTTGAGACCATTGTCTCACAGTCAGGTGTCCATAGACCAAGCGATCTTGGTCATATTTCATATATTTGAGACCACGTCTCGCTAGTTCCAGTATCCAAGTCCAGAGCCTAGAAGGAGATTTCCTAGGCAAATACATTCCAGAAACTGAATTACGTGTCTAGAAGCTTATTCCTAGACAAGAGATTTGAGTTTCAATAAAGAAAAGTAAAGCTCCGGCTAGGTTGATCTTGACAAAGATTAGTTTAGCGAGCCTCCCAAGAACTCACACGTTATCTACCACGAAATAGGAAAAGTCGTAGACCGTGTTAATCGAGGACTGGCAAGCAGTCTTATCCAAAGTGTAATTGTGGTGTCATTACATTTACACGACTTTATATAAGACCCTCGGTTATTAAGACAACGCTGATTGATTGTAGAGTGGGGATACCTAAGGGGAGCAATTGTAACATGCCGTAGTCAGCAATTAGGTCTATAAGAGGTTGAGCAGAGGTATAATTGAATAGATGACAGTTTCTTTGTTCTTCCCATAGAGGGTGGTGCCGGTTGAAGTCACCCATCCATAGCATAAGGTCATCTTGGTTCGGGCACAGGGATCAGATGTGTCTGTTGAGGTGATCTTCCATTGTTGATAGTGTGTCTTGATGTGTGCAATCATTGTATATATTAAGTATTGTGCACTTGCTGATTGGTCCTGCTATCTGGATTATGACGACATTGGATGATGGGAAGGGAAGTTGCTGCCATGTGTTTGTGTTGATGGTGGTCTTGATTAATGTTACTGCTCGGGTGCACTGTTGGGGGTGAGTGAAATGCTTAGTAGGATATATTACATGCCAATGATGGTTGGCTCGGGTGTTGTGGAGGAAGTCAATGTAGGGTTCTTGGATGATTAAGACGTCCCAGTCAAGTACGTCAGGGCTGTTAAGTAGAGATTCTTGTGCTGCTAGTGAGGCATTGAGATTTTGTTGCCATATCTTGAGCTTGGTGTTGGTGGTGTTTGGTCTTTCAGGCATTGGACGAGTTTGGGGTGAAGTATTCACCGGCTGTGGTGTTTTCTATGCCCCAACCCCCAGTGTCCGGTGGGTATGGGTATAGTGGATGGGTGGGCATTGAGGGAGAGAAGGGAGGTTGAGGAGAGAATGCCGGTGATGGAGGTAAAGGAGAGGATGAGTGTATTGACAGGGTTTGCATATGGAAGTTTATAGTGCTTTGCTTCGTGTTGTTCGATCTTAGGGTGCGGGTTGGACTTGATGTCAATGGGGGTGGTCTTGTCGGGGATTTAGGAGGGTGGATGGCTCGAGTCCAGAGGAGGTCGGTTGGGAAGAAGGGCATCCAATTTTCTGGGTACTTTGCATTGTCTTTTGAATTCTGGGCAGGCTCTGCTCCAGCTGGCATGGTGCGTGGTTTGGCAATTGATGCAGTGTCCCATTCGGTAGGCGTTGCATTCAGCTGTGCAGTGGGAGTTGCCACATGTGCCGCAGATGTCTGCTGAGTTCTTGCAGTTGCGTGCTATGTGTCCGAAGTGTTGACATTTGATGCATCTGATTGGTTCCTTCTTGTCCTTTTGAACCATGATGCAGTTGCTTTTGATGCATAGTCCTTCCTTTAGAATGTTGTTAGCCGTCTCTACTTCTTTTACCTGTAGTATTGCAAATGCTCATCTTTGTTCTTGGGATCGTCATTGTAAGGGCTTGATCCAGCGCATGGAATGAAGTGAGTGAGCTGGGAGGGCATTTTCCTCTTCACAGTCTCAGAGGAAGTCCTCTTGTTCGATCTTGAGCGAGATGGGTAAGTATTGAAGTATGATGCCGAATGTTTGTTCTCACAGTGATGCTGATGGGCCCAGTTTGCTTTCAAGGCTTTGTTTTCCCTTTGGGCTTCTTAACCAGTTCGCTAAGTTTTCATTGTCGAGTTCGATTATGATTGCTCCGCTGCGTAAGGATTGCACCACCCTAATGTTGCCTTCTGGTGCTCCATCTTGTTGACTGTTGGTTAGTGCTTGCTTTATGATTTTGATGATGTCTGTGTGTTGGTTAATGTTTGGGAAAATGGAGTCTCCTACCTTTGGGGTTAAGAGGACCTGTCTCGCCCGAATGGATGCCTGAGCTACAGCTTGGTCTACTTGCGGTGGAAGTTACATTGCTACTATGGAGCTGTATGTCGGACGTGAGTTTGCAGTGGGGGCTGGACTCTGGGCTGGTGTCGGTGCTGTGGCTAAGTGCTTCATTTTGTCTTGAGTGGCTGTTAGTATTGGGTGAAGATTGTTCACTGCATTCTTGCATTTGTCTACTGATTTGTATAGGTTGTTAGTGGCCTCCTCTATGCATTCTGCTGCTGTTTGGAAGTTGTTTTCTTTTTCTTCACATTCATATTGGATGTTCTTGCAAAGAGTTTCCGCTTTGAGGATTGTGGAGGTGAGGGTTTCTGAGAGTTTGCGTATCATATCTATTTGTGGGGTCAGAGTTGCTAATACTTGTTCAGTGATCTTTGGAGAAATGGAGTCAGAGAGGTGTTTGGCTGCCGCTTCAGCTATTTTGCAAGCTGTGTGTCGCTTCAGGATGAATGCTACTGCTCTGATTGCTGTTGTTACTGGGAGAGGTATTCCAGTTGTCATCTGTGTGATATGGAATAGGATGGAAGAGAGGTGTGTCAGTGTGAATGATTGATTTTGAATACTTAGCAGTGTGATTTGAAGGTAACTTTCTGCGCTCTTGGTGTCCATGACCTTGTTCAGCAATGCTTCAATTTCTTCCTGGGAGGCCTTCTTTGAATTGTGTCTGGTGTGTGGGCTATTTGTAGGGGACAGGGCGCGCAGGTCTGGAGGGTCTGTTTCGGTGTTGGGGATCTGCTTCAGAGGCATTTCTATGTGTTAGTCTACGGTAAGGTATCTATTTATTATTTTTTGAAGGTTTTATTGGTTTTTTGAAAGGTCTAGAGAGGAGAAAGGGTGCTGTTAGGTGTTGTTGACTTTGTTGAGCTCGATGTCCTCGAGGGGTGTTTGAGGTCTTGCTCAGGGTGCCACTTAGTTTGTGACTAAGAGGCGGTTTTTCTGTTGCTTCGTTGTCATGGCATGGGGTAACAGCATACACTCAAGCACCTCTACGCCAAGACCCTCCGATCAAGGGGTAGTAGGAGATATAAATATTTCAATAATGATAATATTTTGAACAGACCTCTGGACAATCAGTCTGGAACGTCAGATTGGATAGGTTAGTGATAGCTACGAGCCCTCAAAATCTTGGGAATCACCTGTCTGAGGGCAAGGAAACATGAGTAGAAGTGACAGTGATTGTATAAGGCTAGATAGTTGATAATACAATGGCTCAACATTTTCTGCAAAACCATGGTATTATCAATTATCTGGACCGAACGAATGGAAAGGGAGGGAAATTGAAGGCAAAAGTAGTGTGTCTGAGTGCAGGAATAGAGGATAGTGTGATATCTCCCATGTGGGCTATTGGAACGACCAATAACGAAGATGACTTGTGGGGGACCGATGATGTATAAAATGAAGCAATGCAGGATGCTCATGAGGGGAATGAGAGCGACCATGATCAAGGATGTTAGATATTGGTAGGGACACAATGTGTATCGATGGAAAGAAGTTGTTCATTATGGAGGGAAGGCTAGATCCCATGAAGCTTGTTATGGCCGGATGGCGGACAATGTCAAACTCTGTGCCACAATTAGTTAGAAGAGTGGAATGGAAAGATAGGCTAGATAAGGCTTCAATTAGACACAAACAAGAGGGGAAAGCAGGTAGGCATACTTTACAGTAGAGAGGATCTGTTGAATGTATGGGAACCAGATCCCTGATTTTGCATTCCTTGCATGTTTGCTACTCTGTAGTTCATCCTCCAGTGCCATGTACAAGGATTACCATCAGCATCCTGCAAGAACCTTTGAAGAGCATGTCAGCAGGTGGGTCATCATCAACACGAGGAACATACTTCAAGTGTATCTTGATCACAATATCCTTCTTGTCAAGGTCAGCAAGATCAAGTTTGCTGAGCTGCTCACACTACAAGAACAATAACAAGTCAGAAGAACTGAGTCACCTAAAAGCATATCAACTAGTTCGAAGAGTCAGGATATAATATCTTCTAAACTCAGAGTGGTTGCTTACAGTCCCATATATTATCCTCATGGTTCTATACATGTCAATGTGACTAATTCAAAATGATTGGTAGGTGATGCACATACCGGAAATATAGCTCAGGTTTGATTCTGTCCATGGGGCCCTGGTTTTGGCTTAGATGTGCGAAGATCTTGGAAGAGTAGGATATTTAAGACTCATCCTCGAAAGGTTTGAACCACTTACTCTCAAAACTCTCTGGTAGTGATGTGCGGGCCTGGCTTGGCCTGAAAGCCCCGGCTTAGGCCTGGCCTGGGGAGGCTTGGGCTTTGAAAAAATTCAGGCCGAGCCGTGGGCCAAAGCCGTGGCCGGCTTGGGCTCATTCATGGCCTTCAAGAAAGAAAAGAGTCTATATTCAATTCAAGTATACTAACATTAGTTGTCATCTGCTGAATCAACATCAGACCCTGACATATTGTCATCGTCACCTAAAAGCAGTGTATCCCACCCCTCATCATCTGCTGCTTCGACTTCTAACACCTCAGCCTTGTGTTCGGAGTCTTTTGTTTCCTCTTCTACAAGGGAAGATGGGCCAGGCTCCTGGAATAAAAGATCATTATGGAGAGAACACTTGACGCACTGTAGTGCCTCGACAATATCTCCTTTCAACCGATTGCACCGCTTGCTGATCGTGATCCCACCTTGCGAGAATGCTCGCTCACTTGATGCTCCTTTTGGCTAAGCTCTGCAAACACTCATCAAACACTCGACTTCTCTCGGGCCTCTATTCCATCGGACGTCTCAGATGTGCTTAAATGTGTGTTGGATTCACAGAAGCTGCTGACATGCAGATGAGTCCGTGGTAAGGAGGAAGTAGTGCCAAGGATTTCAGTGGTTTTAATTGAGGCTTGTTTGAAGGACCGTTAGAGGGCTCGACTCAGACAAAGGAGAATTTGCAACTTTGGGACTGTCAGAGTGATACATGAACAATTGAGCTCGTTGTTGTCTCAGATGACTAGTATAGCTGTAAGAGTAAAAGCCATGGCTCGAGCTGCCAGCTCCGGCTTTCCAACTGCCCAGGCCAGGCCCTAGGCCGTGGTCAGGCCATGACTTTGGCCTGGCCTGGCTCGGCCTAACTAGGGCCAGCTTTGGCCAGCCCACAGCTTGAAGCTGGGCCATGCACATCACTACTCTCTGGCATGCCTTTGCCATCATCTCCAGAGAGAATCTTTATGAATTTGGGTTCGGGGAGCATCATAGATGCAGGGAGAAATATCCTCACTGGTCAACCAAAGGGTTGAGAAAAGTTCATGGTTGCTGCTCAACAGACATAGCAAGTGCCAGGTTAGATACATAATACCCAAAAAGGCATATCGCTTACACCACATCAGAGACTACCCCAACGTTCAAGGTAGTGCTGAGTCGCTGACCACCTTCTGGCCAGTATTCCATGACACGGATATTGGACAACCTGTGCCCCCACTCAGAAATTTGACGATATTTTATGTTGAGTGATGTGGTTCACACTAATTAAGTAAATACAGTACTAGGTCGAATCGTGCGAATCACACAAACAAACAAATTACAAAGTTCGACAAATAGCACTCTTAGATAAAAGGACTGCAGCTACCTCGTCTCTTACCAGTGCACCACCCACCTTGCATCTCCCTCTATCAACACTACTTCTTATACGTTCACGATGTCCAGCAACGAAAAAGATTACACGTACACTGGCCATGGTACCAATGACCAAGTAAGCGCCCGTCTTGCGAGTTAGGGGCTGTGATTAACAACATTACGCTCATTGTAGGGCAACCACTACTGCTCGCGCGACTACGGTAGCAGCGGCACTGGATACCACTATTCCAACAAGTGCGTTTTCAATATTCATGAATGGTTGTTGACCGGTGTTGACTATCATGCATACGACAGCGACGGGAGTTATTACTACAGCAACCCAAACGGGTCCACTTACTACAACAGTGGCTCAGGGTACTCACAGTACACCACTCCCAGCGGGCACACCCATAAATCCAACGGTTCCTCGAAGTGATTATAGGTGATTTGCCTATTACAGTATAGGAAGTAGCTTCTGACGTGGTCTATTAGGTTCTCGAGCAAATGATGGGTCTGCCTGAACCATTGCCAGTCGAAGCACACTGCGTGGTACTATCATTTAACTGGTGAAATTTCTTTCAGCCTCATTCTCCCATACTGCATGGATGATCATACGGCCTCAATTGGCTACGGTCCATACTTTAGTTGAACATGGAAACCTTGTCCTATCCCAGTTGAATATTCGTTGCACCTTGCGCGATGGTTCTATCCTTGACTATCGGATCATACCATTTCTTTTCACTAGAACATGATCAGATCTCAGTCGGGCCAATTGTGGTAAGTAGGACTTTAGTGGGGAAAATGTGGCTTAACGAGTTATGACTGCAGATGGGACGTGTCCAGGCTATGCCCGCAAATATGAATGAAACATCACTAACACCAAGCCCACGATAAGAAGCGCGTAGCTCAAGCACTTATGTCTGAAAGCACCATCTATCAAGATAAGACATCTGACTCTCCACGTCACTCTCGTACGCATAGGTACTCATACTTTATATGTTACTACGCAATTACTCCTTGTTACGCGACATACGTTCACCAGTGAACCAGTAATCACTGGTGGGCACGCGCGATTATGGAAGTCGTGGTACTACTCTAACACGTTTGTCCATCTCGCTGCGCTGAATAACCCGTTCCTCACCTGTTTTTTTCAGAGATGCGGCTCGTTTTTCGATCAGAAGCCTGACGGGTCCAATACTTCAACAACCGGGCTGGGAAAGCAACTTTGACAGTTCCGAATGGCCATGTCGTCTACCTCAAGAAGTGATTCAGGCGGTTTCAATTGGCTGGTCGTGCCAAGCATGTATGTCCCATGAATTTCCAATTAGAATCAACGCTCGGTCGATCTGCACTAAATACAGATTGCATCATCCTGGGGATCATTCCATATATATCAATAATTTCGACTTAACACCGACGCACCATTGCAAACATCGTGACATGCGACATGTGAACCTCTGAATTCATCTCTTGGCGCACCATCAAAGAAGAAAAAATCGAATCCCTGAGCTGTCAGTAGCCGCGTTCTCATCACCAGTACCATCTGATCAAGCTTTCATGTTCTTGACATCCCATTCGAGGTTGCCAGTGTCTTGATCCGAACATCCAGCGAACACTTCCATAGTGTAACGGTTGATGGGACTGGTCATGAGTTCCTCGTGAGTTGGTCGTCGTAAGTGCCATCACACAGCGGCGATCCACTCTGGAGGCACGGAGTCGCCCTTGGGATTGAAACGTTCTTTGCGTACTAAGGGTATAACCTCGTGGCAGTAGGCTCCTCGTATTTTGTGGCGCTGCAATGGGGCAATGCTTGCGGGTAGTGTTGCTCTGCAAACTGGACAAGACCATCATCCGAGCACTGAAGTTGAGGCAGCCTTTCAGGGATTAATGATGGTCGTCGCAGATCAGAGAACCAAGTAAGTCCCTCATTTTGTGAGCCGAAGTACCTATGCATGACGTTATAAAGCAATACAAAAGTTCAGACTGACCTCGATTTGGCGTGACTGCGTTGCTTTAGATTGCTGTATATTCCAGCTTCATCTATCGGACAACAGAGAGGTCACTCCAACAGTGGTTGGGCTGGGGGAGACTGTAACGACGAAGAAAGGAACCGAACACTCGCTCGGCTGGACATGTGGTGCCGGTTCCTTCCGGGCACTCCGGTTGAACGTTCGAAGCGTCACATTGCTTTATATCGTAATGTGGAGGAAAGTAGCATTGAGCTTATAATATCTCCGGTTTGGGCCTTATCTCGTAAACGTCACATGAAACCGTTAAAAGGAAAATCAATGATCGGAGATATGATCATCAAAACAATATGATGAAAAAGAAAACGTGTTTATGGCAAGTGACTTTTGGAAAGCTTATTTTGAGAAGTGGGGAGATTCTGGGGTTGCGCAATGCGTTATGTAAATAGTACTACATATGAAAGTGTTTCATACAGGGCGTAACAGCAACAAGAAAATACGAACATCATACACACGGAGCCGATATCGTTCGAAACCTTCGTAACATGGACTGGAGCATTCATATAATAATGCTCTCGTCCCACTTGTGTGAACCTCCCAGCGAATGACCATGCCCCAACTCTCCGTCCGATTGCAATTTGAGCTCCTTCGAAATCTCCTCAGAACTATCTGTGGGGGATGCACTGATACTTTTCAGCTCATGCAAAGTGGCAGCGCGGCGCGTCCCAAGGAAGATCCACCCCCCGGGCGCATCTTCCAGCGAGCGAATAATGATATCCTTCTCGAAAAGATATTTGATATCTTCCAACGGGTATCCAGTCGTCTCCGGTAGGAAGATGTAGACCCACGCCGCCATTATGAAACAAACGACGCCGAAAATAATATATGTTCCATAGGTTATGTGGTCGAGCATGATGGGTGTGACTTGGGCAATGACATATGTCAAAAGCCGGTCGGTTCCGGACGCGAGGGATAAGGCAAGTGGACGGAGATGTCCTGGGGCGACTTCAGCGCCGAGGACGTGGGGAGTGTATCCCCAGCCTGCGCAATAGGCAACGGCATAGAAATATACAGCAACGATAGATATGTAGGTTGTTGGCACAATGCCCTGGCCGGGGTGGGCACCAGCATACCCACCAACCCATAGCATCATCAGCCCCTGCAAGAGGCCACCGTAGATCATGGTCCTCTTCCGACCCCATCTTTCGATGATGTGGGTTAAAGTGAAGCATGTGGCGACGAATTTTACGACACCATAGATGCCAGTATCAAGTAGCGTCAGGGAAGTACTAGATAAACCGAGGCTGGCGAATATTTGAGGGGTGTAGTAAGTGATCGCGATTGCGCCGGACCACTGCTGAAATACGATAGCGATGGAAGGGATGATGCAGCGCAAAAATATGATTTTCGATTCTCCCATCCTACGGATTTGGCCGATCAGGGAAAGGTTGCGCTTCCCAGCGAAATCGGCACGAATTTCGCGGAGAGTCACCACGACGGTATCGTCACCCTGATCCTTTCTCGCGATATATGCGAGGACTGCAGCTGCTTCCTCGTAGCGGCCGCATCCAACAAGCCATCGAGGGGACTCAGGCTGGAAATACATCAAAAACAAAAAGAGTACCCCAGGTATGACTTGAACGATAATAGGCACCCGCCACTGCATTTGGCTTGGTGAGATATTGAGAGAAACGCCGTAGTTGACCCAAACTATGCATCGCCCGTCAGATCAAATCTCACAGGTCAGCGATCAACACTCACAAGCTAGCATATTTCCAATTGCTATTCCGACCGGAATGCTGCCGATGCATCGACCGCGGATGGCTCTCGGAGAACATTCGGATATGTATGTTGGGATCGAAGCTGATAACAAACCGATACCGATACCGGCGAAGAAACGGGAGAAGTAGAATACCTTCAATCCAACGTGTGAGGACATTCCGATTCCGATTGTTGATTGAATGATGCTCCCAATGAGGAAGATAATTGCGGACCCTAACATGCTAGGCTTCCTCCCAAATCGACTTGTAAAATAGCCTGAAGATAATGCCCCAAAGCTGATGGCATGACTTTAACCGAATAAGCCTTCATACTGGAAGATGCACTCACAAGCCTCCTGCTTGCAGGACCGAACCAATATTTCCGCTCAAGCTAGCGCGCGCAGAGGCCGAGTCTGAGAGCAGACCGAAATACTTTTGGAACGATGGTAACGCGAGCAAGCCACCCAGTAAACTTACATCCCAACCGAGGCAGATGAATCCTGTTCCGGCTGAGAATGCGAGAAAGTATGCATTGCGATACTGAATGAGGTCTCGGAGTTCCTTCTTCAAGGTCGGGAACATTATACAAGAGAGGGTATATGTCACTCACAAGGAAGTGAGCAAATGTGACCCGAATATATAGTGGCGAAGGGTGATGTAAACAACTTAAACTATGATTTTAGCTCCAATTGGAGCTACGATAGGTAGTGCCTCCGCTACGGCCATCGGATAACGATGGGTTCTTCATAGCGCGTTACGTTGACCACAAGGACTTGTCGTAATATATGATTTAATGTTGCTAGTAGCAATGAAAATAAAGGACACGCTCTGCACATACGGTCATGTAATGGTATATAAGACATTATGACCTCTTACCAGTGTTCGGACGCGGCAAAATTTCCAACAGCAGCAATGTAGACCAAACACCTAGTACTTTCCCATTTGGCCTCGGAGTTGCCAAGTCGGACTCAGAGGATGCTTTTCCACCAGGGTTATCTGCTGGACGTGATGGGCTAGCGGCCCAGGGCTGATTTGAATGACACGCGGTTAGCCTCCATGTGTTACCTATGTGTCACTAATGCTGCTACTTACAGGCCTGGTCAGTTCTAAAATGTCGTTGTCAATGTCGACTGAGCCTCGTCTATCCAAGGTACCCGCTGATAGCCGATGCTTAGTCATGATGCATGAGCTCGGGCGAAGTCGATCAAGTATTTGCTATTCGTGTTGCAATGTAACGTATGCCCCCACGTATGTATGACTATGAAAGAAAGACTTCAAAGACTTTCTGACCTTAAATTCTGTACATGCCAGAATGCTTTCTGCATCTCACTGCAAGCAAAGCTGTCTGCGGAGAGTTACTTGACGAACTTTACGGTGCGTTACATTGACTGCAATGACTTTTTGTAATATACTGCTTTTAGCAACAACTTGAAAAATGAAGGACACGCTCTGCACATATTGTCAACTGACTTTCCCTTTTTTTACTGCCATCGGAGTTGCATCAGATAATGTTTTTCCACCAGGGTTCCGATATCTGCTGGATGTAATGGGCTAGCGGCCCTTATGCTAATGAATGACACAACCTATGTGTCATTGATGCGGCTAAGGCTCAAGCGCTCATCCAGCGTCATGTCGAGAGGTGCACCATTCAAGTTGAATCAAAGAAGTTCAAAGAAGTATATACTGTCACGTGACAAGACATAATGGTAACCACGTCTGACTTGCCACGATCCAGGTCTCGGGGTAACAAGTTACATGTAGCAGCTGTTGGATCGAAGATATCGTGGTTTGCCTCGCAACGCACTTAGGCGATGAAAGACGCCTGCAGGCACCCATGTCACGCTTGATCAAATCAATCTTAGCAGCGGGATGCTCTAGGTGATTACTTTGGAGTTGCATTCTCTATTTCCCATTGTGCAATCGTCAAAGTGGTAAAGGATGTACACACGACGTTCAGTCATACCGCTTCTCTCCAATATTTACCATCATTCCTCGCAGAGTCCCCTTCTACGCCATGAATCACCGCTCTTGCTCGCCTTGGTTGTCGCATCGACCCTGCACTCTTTGGGCGTGCTGTAGCCTATGAAGGTCTGTCGTGGGCACTGGAGAATGCATTAGAAAACGCATATATAGCGCATTGATTACAAAATGTCCATTGCTCAGGGGGTTAGCGGTGCACCACCCAGCGTCTCTGCAACACTGCCCCCGGAATTTTGGCAGATGTTCGCTCTTCATTTTGATCTACCAGACGTCCTCACACTGGGATTGGTTTCAAAGTTATGTCGTGAAGAGATGCCAAAGAATTCGCTGCAAGCTGCTTCTTTCTCTGCTGCGCGAGCTGTCATTACTGCTACTGTGTCTGTCGGGCAGGATGCAGAGGCAACTCAAAGTGGGGTTGTGTATTTTCCCCTACTGGACACCTGGCTTCGTGTCCCCATTTCAGGCACACTCCCGCCTGGCGCTAGAGAGAAAACCCGCGCTAACAGGTTTCGTGGTTCTTACCATAGGATCCCCTACCGTGTTGCATATACCGTACATGTCGGTCTCTTGTCACAGTAACTTTCCATGGTTCAACCATGCATATTTAACATACTGTTTTGTAGCAAGACGAGAACCAAATACAGACATGTGTCATACAGTTTCAATGATTTCTCGGCGAGCATTTCCCTATACGGTACTGCTAGTTGGTACATGTATACGCTGCTCGAAGACAATCGAATTCATGCTAGTTTCTGCGTCGGATGCGGCCACGAGTTTAGCGTGATATTGTCGAACGCTAAGGATGAGGCGTGGTCCTAGCACAAACATCTGCACGCCAAATAAAACCTGGCAAGTACTAAAGAGTATTATAGCATCTTTAGAATATAGATTCTACAAAATGATGAGCGGTTGTTACAAGCAGATGTCAGCGACAAGTTGGCGTACCACGAGAATAGCTGGAGAGACGAAAACAAGCTGGAGGCAAGACACACAAGCAAAGCTAATACGTGTGGAATGTGAGCAGAAAAAGATAACCATATTCACATTACAAGCTCACGTTGCGAAATAAAGCATGTGTGATTCTATCAGTACTCTGAAACAGTCCCCGATGGTCGATCCTGTCGATAGGCTGAGTCGTCGCAGGTCACGGAAATGTTTTACAGCAATATAGACTGAAAGACACAGTGCGAGGACCTCCCAAAGAGTGCAAAGCATCCAAAGCATTGAAATCAAAAACGGGGAGTGCCCCTCGAGCCCGTAATCGCATATATATCTGCCAGAGAGTATCAGTTCCTCTAGTAGTCATTCAATGAGCTGGGTTCCTCAAATCAACAAGTGAAGCTTACCCGCTACAATATACTTGAGTGCTATTGCCATGAGTACTCCGCAGGCGATGTTTACAGCAAGGAAGATCATAACAAGGAAGATAAGCACCATTCTAGATCCCTGATACATGGCGTGTAACCGAGCAATCATTATGACTTGCACCATGTTTTAGTCGAGTCGATGTCACTGAGGTACTGCAGCTGGGTCACTCACCACCCAACATAGCAGGTACGATTACACCTATCCCGTCCAGTGCGTAGCCCGTAATAGTGCCTGAAACAACTAATTAGCGATCACAGTCGTACTAGGATCAAACACTAGGACTCACACCTATCGAGTCATTATGTTGAGCCAAGTTCAATGGTCAAGATATCACTCACCCCTACATATGAGTGAGGTCATTGGATATGAATAAGATAGTTACGGAATACTCACTGCATCTGTCAGAGAGATCATTGGCATATATTCTGCTAGTGTGCAGCCAGTCAAAGGATCGAATACAGTGCATTAGAGACATACCTAGAACACTGATACTGATGATGAGAGGTGGGTTATTAGCAAAGCGCCAATTTATTGGCTTTCAAAACATACACAGAATACGGTAGTCCAATATAGCGTACCTAGAACATTTTGGAGTCAGCACAACTTGCCAATCACACTATAGTGTAACGTGGGATACGAACAACGAGGTACAGCACGGTCATGAGAGACCAACGTTGCCTCTATCACGAATTCATTTTTTTCTTCCGATATGTGACTCTGTCACTTACCCAGATTAGCTCAATCTATGGCACTATTCTTAGTGAGTTGGCTACTCCAGCAACAGCACCGACCTACCTCTTGTCCGAGTGTTAGTACTGGAAATATCACGAGAACATCAGCGGTTTTCGTCGTTCGAAGACTGTCCTTCTTACCCCAATCGTATACTACCACGAGGCCTGCGGCAACTGCGAAACCGCAAGTGACTGTTAGATCGAGACATCACTGACTGATCAGACGAACCCATCCAATAGCTGTTCAGAATATTCGAATCGATCATCGGCCACCAACTTGGATCGTTTGATATCAAGGTCATAGTATTCGAGGGATAGGTGTAAGTGGATGGGGGATATTGAGGGTTATAATGATGATCTAGTGTTCATGCTAGATATACCATCGTTCAACGTTAAGGTTCCGAGTCAGCACTCGTACTATCGGCATGATGATGATGAGGATTCATGGCCGCCTCCGAGTCAGGGCCCTTGATTGGATGAAGTAAGTATTGGGATGCGAAGTAGAGCAGAAGTCTAGTAGGATTGAATCCAAGTAGATTTTGATTTGTAAACGTTTGGTCAATTAATGTCATTTATTGGTAGTCAGCGTGAACGTTAACGATTATAAAGCGAGTACATCATTCGAAAATCGTCTCACGAGTGGGGGGGTAACGTGGATAATTCGTAAATCATATATGTAGTATGATAAGTAGTAGTACTACTAATACGAGTACTGACCTTACATGCAATTAGATGCAGTTGTGTTCAGACTCGGTCCTTGGTACTAGATTTCGTCTTTTCGTCGGCTAGCTCGCTGGTATAACTCGATTTCATTCCTCACTTGACTTTACGATATTTCTAATCAGCGATCTCTATAGATTAGAGGTAGAGTGGGATAGAAAAGATCTAACAGGTAAGAATAACTATGCTAAGTCAGTTAAGTGTAACAATAATGGTAAAGGTATAGACTCACGTCTCAGTCTCTGGAAAGAACTGAGACGCTCGTAACGGTTGGGCACTAGTATTTATACGGTAAGCGCTCTCGATTATTTTGAAGGTAAAAATTTACTTTGGACCATTTCGGTCCTGAGTCCTGACGTCAACAGCTCCTTCTCTGTTCCTCCCGCCCCCAACATATCCCTTGCGCTCGTACCTGCTATTTGGCATCCCGAGTCTCTCCGTGCTCAATATCTTTGGATGACATCAATACTCCCCCTCGAGCGCAAGCTAGTCCCATCAGGGTTCTGAGTCTCTGCAAGCGGGGGCGGGCTAGTGCCTTGGTGAATGCATCGGCGATGTTGTCATCGGTGGGGCAGTATTGCAGCTTGAAGGTTCTGGCCTTCACGTGAGAATGAACGAAATGATAATGAAGGTCGATATGTTTGGTGCATGATTGGAATTTTCCATTCATCGCAAGTGCGATGGCAGCCTGATTGCCGCAATGAATAGGGATGGGACGTTGGGTGATGCCATAGAGTTCCTCGAGGAGTAGGTGGAGGTATAGCAGCTCTCAGACAACACTGGTGAGTGCTATATATTCTGCTTCGGCTGTGGAAAGGGCAATAATAGGCTGCTTATGCGTGCTCCAGGCTACTGCTCCCCTGTTCAAGAGTACAATGTACCCAGAAGTAGAGTGCCTGTGGGCCTGCAAAGCCCAGGTCCACATCGACATATGCTTCACACATATTACAGTGACATATTTCCAGTATTATACGGGTCACCTGACCTACATAATATCCCGTATAAGATGGGCCAGCGGACTATGGGCCGATGTTATGTATATCCCCGATGTTGATGGATGGGCCAGGAGGGATATTATTTCCGATGGAGATGGGTGGGCCCATCTATGCTGATATTATATATATCCTCGAAGATGTCGGGTGGGTCCGATGTAATGGTTTATTGTATAGATGGGTGGGCTGAGGGAGCGGTGGAATATGTATTATATAGACAGGTGGGCTGATGTAAGGGTTTATTGTATAGATGGGTGGGCCAACATACTGGAATTATTTTGTAGATGGATGGGCCGAGGGAGTGGTGGAATATTCATTATATAGACGGGTGGGCCGATGGAGGGGGATGTTATATAGACAGGTGGGCCGAGGTAGTGAGATATCTGTCTGACATTCACGGATTACCGAGTCCCAGATGCCCAAAAACCGAATCCCATTGTGCAACATCCATTCCGGACACCCGAACACCCCAAGCTCGAGACTGGAAACTGGAAACTTGTGAAAATGTGTGAAATTTCTATTTCCTTACACCAAACACATGAACACCTGAACACCCAAAGCCTGAAGCTTGAAAGTCCAGTTATCAAATCACCGAGTGCCGAGTCCTGATAGACCTGAAGCCTGAGACCCAAAATCCGAAGCCCGAAACCCAAAAACATGTATGCAAAATGTCCATTTTTCATTCATTGCACAAATCACTGAGTGTCAAGTGACAAAACCTGAAACTTGAGACCCAGTACACAAATCACCAAGTACCAAGTGCCGAGGGCCAAACCCCAAAGTCCAAAACCTGAAAACATGTATATAACATATCCATTTTTCAGTCATTGCACAAATCACCGAGTGTCGAGTGCCAAAACCCAAAACTTGAAACCCGGTATGCAACATGCCCATTTTTCATTTACATTAAACAAATCATCAAATGCCAAGTGCCGAGGCCCGAACCCCGAAACCTGAAGCCTGAAACCCGAAAATATGTATACAACATATCCATATTTCCCTCACTGCACAAATCACCGGGTGTCGAGTACCGAAACCCGAAACTTGACACCTGGTACACAAATCACCAAGTGATGAGTGCTGAGGCCCATGCCCCGATGTCCGAAGCCCAAAACCCAAAGCCCAAAACCCGAAAATATGTATACAACATATCCATATTTCACTCATTGCACAAATCACCAAGTGTCGAGTACCGAAACCCGAAACTCAACACCCGGTACACGTGACTACAACTGGACATGAATTCTGTATTTGTATGTATTATCCATTGATGTAGGGTTCAAAAAACTTGGGAATTGTATTGACTACCAAGTGTTGGGACTCGGGACTCGCTAGTCAATATAGGAAAATGATAATGAAAAATTGAAAATTATTATTATGCTTAACTTTCTTAATGAAGGTTATAGTCTGAGTCTATGTGAGTGTATTGGTGGTCCTACCAAGTATTGGTACTCAGTGTAGTGATGGTTGCGGTGCTGGGCTCAGATCCACTGATTTTCATACTCATGTCATTCTTGTCAATTGGAGATTATTTGAAGACTACGTTAAATGTTAGTCAGTGTTGAGTATGATAATGAATGTATAGTCATACCTCAGTCTGAGAACAAATAGACTGAGGTAGGATGATGCAGGTATGAGGATTATATATTTGTCTGGCATGTTAGCAATGATGTAAAGATGAGGCGTGCATTTGTACATGTGTGCAGTAAGTGAGCATAAAGATAAAAGAATGAATATTAATAGCGAGACTTGCACATTATGTTGAGATATCCAACATGACAAGCCTGTGATGGGATCAGAGACCTGGAATAACACCCATATATGTCCATTATAATAGCCCTAATAGTTTAGAAAGATACATGAAGGATTGATGTAATGACATGCATATGTGTGAAATGTGACAATAGACATATTTTTACAAAGTCGCATTTATAGATGATTCAGGCCAAAGATTTCATTAAAAATATGTAGGATAGATTGTAAACTACCTAAGGAACCCATACTGCCTACTGCCTTGAGGGTAGGGGGTGGGTGGAAGGGATATAGTGGAAACATGAGTTGACTCAGCATTAAAGTCCTATTATTGCTTCACTGACCATTTTCGATGCTTTGGGTCTTTGAAGTTTCCCACACTCCATTTCTTATCTATTTCACTTCCTCAGTACTCAATTCTTGGTGGATTTGTCTGTAAATTTATGTCTATGATACTTAATATATTTTAAATGTACTCCAGGTTTCTGATCATGAAGATTCAATGTTTTGAAGGTATGGGCCCCTTATCAGGAGAAATGGCAAGTATGCACACTAGCTCACAAACTCCAGCCTATTGTGAGCTGATCTTGGTCATAAGAGGCAATAATATAAGCTACGCTCATTATATATTAAAAGGTTGGATCATGGATGCAAGGGCAAGATACTGAAAATCATGAAAAATGTCAAAAGTGCAATGGTCTATGCTTACATGTAATAACACTGTCTGTAATATTCAATAATGTGAAAATGAGTAAATATGCACCAGTGGGGATAGATATGACTAGACAGGACATAGGAAGGATGAGTCCAATGCAAAAATGTTGGGTCTGAAACTTTCAGGTCGGGGTCAGGCGTCGGGATCAGGATCGGAATGTCAGGGATGCGTCGGACAAATACTGTTTAATGTGAGTATCAAAAACATGGGTTTTGAGCCCAGTGCCATGACTATCATTACACCAGGTACTGAGTACCGAGTAATGAAATAAACAATTGACAAGAAAAGACTACCAATACACTCACCTTGACTTAGACTACAACTTTCATTTTTCATTCTTGCCGATGTTTCAGATTTCTTTAGCTTATATCTTGGTCAAATGATAACTGATGGACAAGAAAAGACTACCAATACACTCACCTAGACTCGGACAACAACTTCCATGTTTTCATTATCTTTGCGTATTGCACACCGGGTTTTGAGTTTCAGGTTTTGGCACTCAACACTCGGTGATTTGTGCAATGAGTAAAAAATGGAAATATTGCATACATGTTTTCGGGTTTTGGGCTTCGGAATCTGGGCTTCAGATGTCGGGTTTTGGGCCTTGGCACTTGGCACTCTGCACTTGGTGATTTGTGTACCAGGTCTCAAGTTTCGGGTTTTGGTACTTGACACTCGGTGAGTTGTGCAATGAGGGAAAAATGGATATGTTGCATACATATTATCAGGTTTCAGGCTTCGGGTTTTGGGCTTCGGACATCAGGTTTTGGGCCTTGGACATCGGAGCTCAGGCCTCAGCACTCAGCACTTGGTGATTTGTGTACTGGGTGTCGAGTTTTGGGTTTCGGTACTTGACACTCCATGATTTGTGCAATGAGGGAAATATGGATATGTTGTATACATATTTTCGGGTTTTAGGCTTCGGGTTTCGGGCATCGGCATTCAGCACTCAGCACTTGGTGATTTGTGTACTGTATCTCGAGTTTTGGGTTTTGGCACTCGACACTCGGTGATTTGTGCAATGAGTGAAATATGGATATGTTGTATACATATTTTCGGGTTTCAGGCTTCAGGTTTCGGGGTTCGGGCCTCGGCACTTGGCATTCGATGATTTGTTTAATGTAAATGAAAAAATGGGCATGTTGCATACCGGGTTTCAAGTTTTGGGTTTTGGCACTCGACACTCGGTGATTTGTGCAATGACTGAAAAATGGATATGTTATATACATGTTTTCAGGTTTTGGACTTTGGGGTTTGGCCCTCGGCACTTGGTACTTGGTGATTTGTGTACTGGGTCTCAAGTTTCAGGTTTTGTCACTTGACACTCAGTGATTTGTGCAATGAATGAAAAATGGACATTTTGCATACATGTTTTTGGGTTTCGGGCTTCGGATTTTGGGTCTCAGGCTTCAGGTCTATCAGGACTCGGCACTCGGTGATTTGATAACTGGACTTTCAAGCTTCAGGCTTTGGGTGTTCAGGTGTTCATGTGTTTGGTGTAAGGAAATAGAAATTTCACACATTTTCACAAGTTTCCAGTTTCCAGTCTCGAGCTTGGGGTGTTCGGGTGTCCGGAATGGATGTTGCACAATGGGATTCGGTTTTTGGGCATCTGGGACTCGGTAATCCGTGAATGTCAGACAGATATCTCACTACCTCGGCCCACCTGTCTATATAACATCCCCCTCCATCGGCCCACCCGTCTATATAATGAATATTCCACCACTCCCTCGGCCCATCCATCTACAAAATAATTCCAGTATGTTGGCCCACCCATCTATACAATAAACCCTTACATCAGCCCACCTGTCTATATAATACATATTCCACCGCTCCCTCAGCCCACCCATCTATACAATAAACCATTACATCGGCCCACCCGACATCTTCGATGATATATATAATATCAGCATAGATGGGCCCACCCATCTCCATCGGAAATAATATCCCTCCCGGCCCATCCGTCAATATCAGGGATATACATAACATCGGCCCATAGTCCGGTGACCCGTATAATATGGAATTTGTCACTGAAGGGGCTCTGCTTCAAGTCCTCCCTCGCCTTCGCTCAACTTCAACTCAAGATTCCCGTACCTTTTAGATACCGGAGGGCGCATTTGGCAGTGTCCCAATGGGGCCTGCCCAGATTCCGCATGAACTGCGAAAGGGTCGATACAACGAACACTATATCTGGGTGTGTGCTTGTTGCAACATACATCAAGGAGCTGATGGCCCTCTGGTAAGGTACATCACGCATGTTGTGTATTTCGGTGTGTGTTGCTGGGGGCTGGTCAATGGATAGGCCTGCTCCGGGCTCGATAGGCATTTGGATATTCTTCGCATTGGTTAGGTGGAAACAGTCGACGAGGGTGGCAACGTAGGCATTCTGTGATAGCGTTAAGGTGCATCTGGCTCAATCCCTGGTCACTTTTAGTCCTAACAACCAGTTTAGCTCACCCAAATCCATAATCTCGAAGTGTTTTTGGAGCTGGGTCTTAAAGCGTAGGATGTGCGAGATGTCGTTAGCGGTAATGGCCATGTCATCCATGGAGACCGTGATGACTATGTGCTCCTTCAAGGTACGCTTGAAGTACACGGACTGATCGACCTTCGATTGTTGGAACCCCAGTGCAATGAATACTCCCACCAGCTCTCCCGCCCACTCAAAACCGGCCTGCTTCAACCCAGGTAGGCTCCTCCTCAGTCTCAGCACTTTCTTCTCCCTCTCAGCCTTCAGATACCCCAGCGGCGGTCTCATGTAGATTTCCTCTTGAATGCTCACATACAGGTACGCACTTTTGATGTCGACTTGATGTATTTCCCAGTCATGCTGAGCCGCTATAGTCAGTATGGTCTGAATGGTTGTCATGTTCGCAGTGGGGGCAAATGTCTCGAAGAAGTCTACGCCTTGCCGCTGTCTCTGACCATTAGCAACCAGTCAAGCTTGCAACTTGAGCTTCTCGCCGTCTGGTCCACGTTTTTTTGCAAGGACGTAGTGGCAGGGGATGATATTCACGCCTTGAGGTGGGTCAATGACTTCCCACGTACCTAGCTTTTCAAGTTGACTAATTTCGTAATCCACCGCTTCTTGCCATTTGACTGCGTCAGGTCTGTTCAGGGCTTGATGAAGGGTGGGCTCAGGTTCAGCTGCTGCTAGTGCAAGGTGAATATGGTTTTCTTCGTCTAGGAGATCTAATTCTGATGCTTCCAACAGGGAATCCACTGCTATGGTCACTGTCTCCCCCTTATGGAGGGCGGCATAGTACCCTGGTCCCAGCCTGTGCCTCGTGGGTCTTGGCTCTGGAGGGGTAACGGAGTGTTGGGGATCGTTTGAGGTGGCAGGAGGAGGTGATGGGATAGACTGAATGCGAGGTGTGGTATTATTATTACTGTTGTTGTTGTATTCGTCATTCCGCATGACAGCTGGCTCCCCCTTGTTCAGGGTATCCTTGGCAACTGGTACTTCCATAGGTGCAAAGGTGAGGTTCCTCTCCACCGAAATCCTGCATTTTGACGGCCAGTACACTCTATAGGCCTTGCTCTCCACATCAACCCCCACAAACAGCGCTTCCTCTGCCCTTGCCTCCAGCTTCCCAGCATCCACAAGATGGACGTACACCCTCGTGCCAAATTTGTGGGCCTATGCGAGGTCAGGCTTCATCTTCCAGACGAGTTCGTATGGGGTGGTGCCAGGGGTGGCTCTAGAAGGTAAGTGGTTTTTCAGCCATGTTGCGTAATTCACAGCTTCTGCCCACAGGAATTTCGGCAGATCCTTGGTGAGGAGCATTGCTCTGGCATGCTCTACCAGTGTCCAGTTGAGGCGTTCGGCCACGCCATTCTGCTGTGGTGAGTCGTGGATGGTCAGCTGACGCTCGATGCCTTGCTGATGCAGATGTTCGTCGAACTCTGCACTCAGGTACTCCCCGCCTCTATCTGAACAGATCTTCTGCACCTTCGCTCCCGGTCCTTGCCTGCCCATCCAAGCCTCATAGGCCTTGAAAGCGGTGAGCACCTCACTCTTCGCCTTCAGAAAGTATAACTTTGTCTGATGGCTGTAATCATAGGTGAGGCTCATATAGTACAGGCTGCCACTAATGCTTGCGGTCTGGGCTGGTCCCCACAGGTCTGTATGCACCAACTCTCCATAGGCGCTTGTGCAGGATTTCAACTGATTGGGAAACTGGCTGACACGCCAATTTCGCCTTCACGCAGGCCTCGCAGAATTTGGTCTTGGAGGTTGGATCAAGATTAATGCCGGTAACGAGTCCCTTGCTTACAGCGTCGGCTGCTGCTACTTGGGACACATGTCCCAGCACTCTGTGGAGCTCGTTGATGGTGAGCTTCCCTTTTGCAATGTTGGCATGATGTATGGGCGCTGACTCTCCTGTTGCCACACTGTACAGACCTTCTACCTGGGGGATCTCCCCAATCACTCTCCAGTTGGGGCCATGTGACAAGACTTTACACATGCGCCCCTCAAAAAGTACAGCCATACTGGCCTCGGCGATTTGATGGGTGGATATGAGGGTAAAGGCCATTTCTGGTGCGTATAGCGTGTTCTTCAGGGTGACCTTGGTGCGTTTCTCACTAAGCGGCAGCTCTAGGTGGACGTCTCCCCTTCCTGTAGCGTTCAGGGAGGAACCATTGGCCGTGCGGATCTCCTGCAGGGGAATCCAGATGAAGTTCATGAACTTGGCCCTATCAGGGCAGAAGTGGGATGTGGCGCCAGAATCGACGATAGTGCCACGTCATTCGGCAGGCACCTTGAGGTGTTTCGCTATGCTGGCGAGGCCAGTGGTGCAGGCTATACTGTCAGATTGAAGCTTAAAGGTATGTGATAAGACACACACCTTGATGCACAATGTGTCTAGTTCCTTGATGTCTGTAGCTTGATGCTTCATGAAGCATCAAGCTACAGACATCAGTAACAATGCCCATTTTGAACAGGTACACTGCCTTCCTAGCTTCTTTGCATCTCTGCGCTGAAGCTTCACACTTTCCCACGATGCCTCGTTTCGCCCAATTTGGGCAGGTACACCTTCCTGGCTTCTTTGCTGCATCTCTCACTGCAGCACTGAAGCTTTACACTCTCCCACAATGCTTTGTTTCACCCATTTTGAGCAGGTATGTCCTTCCCGGCTGCTTTGTGTCTCTGTGTTGAAGCATCACACTTTCCCACGATGCTTCAGATCTTTTGTTTCGCTCATTTTGGACAGGTACACCCAATTTTGAGCAGGTACGTCCTTCCCAGCTGCTTTGTGTCTCTATGTTGAAGCATCACGCTTTCCCACAATGCTTCAGATCTTTTGTTTCGCTCATTTTGAACAGGTACGCCCCTTCCCAGATCTTTTGTTTCACCCTATTTAGCAGGTACATCCCTTCCTGGGTTCTTACCTCTGTTCGTGGCTTCTGTCCTCAGCTTTTTCAGGCTTATTGCCTTCATCCCCGGCCTTTCCCCCCCTTCTCCACAGTTCTTGACCCGTCTAGCCAATTAATTTGATGCTAATGATCGAGATTAGATACACTGTAGTGTATACCATGTTTATATATGATTTTTCTCACTAAGTCTGTCACTGTGATGCCAAATGAGAATCAGGATTCACCATTACTACTTGAAATTTCACTAAGTCCCGTCCATAGTATGTACAAATGCATATACAGCGCTGTGCACATGAAATGTTGTCAAGTCCAGCACTATGCATGTGATTCACAATGAACTTACTTGTGCACATGAAATTTTCACTAAGTCAGACACTGAAAATACTCTCATATTTGTAGGCAAGGAATCGATGTGTATTAATGAGTCAATGGTGCCCCGAAAGGGTATTACAATATGTGCAGTATGTATGGACTAATATAATGAAAGCATCGCTACAAAATATTGATGGGCAAGCAACTCAGGCGCCGGATTTACATTTCCTGTCATAATATTAGCACTGTTCAAGTCCAACAGTGACAAGAAAAGTACATACTTCTTTTGAGTGACGTTCTCCACCTCGCCTGTCCTGAGTCTCTTCGCGCTCCCGCCTATCATGTTCGCTTGCGCCATGCGTGTTGACTCCTGGCGAACCCAACCTGTCTTCCGGAGAGGTAAATCGACTGAGGGAGATGGGTTAGTAGAAGGTTGGGAAGGCCGCGGATGGGTAAGTGCTGCTGGGGTAGGCTCTGCTGGGCTAAGTGCTGGGGGGTAGGTGCTGTTGGGGTAGGTGCTGCTGGGGTAGGTGCTGCTGGGGTAGGCACTGCTGAGGTAGGTGCTGCTGAGGTAGGTGCTGCTGGGGTAGGTGCTGCTGAGGTAGGTGCTGCTGGGGTAGGTGCTGCTAGAGTAGATACATCATGGACTGCAGTAGCAGCGAGATGAACGTGTTACAAGAACATCTAGACGCTTGGGCCCCTACCATTTTTCTCCTGATCCTCCTCGTATCAGCCCTTGCATCATACCCCTACCCCGACCTTACCCTGGTCATCCTTGTCATTCTCGCATTCCCTTTCGCTCTCTACCTGTTGCTTCAGCAGAGCCAGTACATCTGGCCGGATCCTTTCGCTGACGAAGCATATCCATGCTCCGTTCCACCACCTGACTGATCCTGCGGACAGTCCCCTTGCCCTTACCATCCGGACAGTAACCTATGATATGATGCACGACACATCCCCTTTGCCCTGTTTCCTTTCTTGATCTCTGACTCGATGCGCAGTCGCACATGCGACTTATACTTAGCTCCGCAGCTGCACGATCGTGCCCCTGCGTGTTTCACTTCTTATTCTGATCTTTGACTCACTTTCTTATCCGCACGTTCAGAGCTCACCCGTGTCTCACCTCGAACATGCCTTCCTTTTATGGTCATACCCTTTACCGTTTACTTCTCTTGGTAGTACGAGTTATCATCCACTAATACGCTTCCCGTCCTCTATATAAACTCGCTACCATGTAACATATTCCTTAACTTGAATCTACTTGGTTCTTGACCTCCTACTCTCACCAGAGTGATCCTTTCTGCCTCGCCAGCAGTCTATATTCTATCTTCTTATCTGCTCCTCGCGGATAAGCCTATAGTCTCGATCTTTACTCATCGATCGTCTCGCACCCGCTTGACATAAGCTACCCGATTTGGACATAGGCGTCAAATCTTACTTGCCGAAGCCTCACCAAGTAAGACCCCTAACCTTGGGCCAGCCCAAGGACGTCCTCGACCGTTGATGACACACGCTCTGTTTGAGCGTCGCCAACAGATACCATCCAAGTCATAACAGAACGACTTTGTCAGAGAATTGATTGGTTACCATGGGGAGAGGAACATTGTGGACTGCAGTAGTAGCAGCGAGATGGATGACTTCGTCAGAGAGATGATTGGTTACCATGGGAAGAGGAACTGGAACTTCCCGTGTGATGCCAGGAGTGGTGAAAGAACAACTGTCAAAGTTGAACATTGGCACTGTCAAAGGTGCAGTGGGAGATGTTGTCAGCATCAAATTACTCATTGGATTCCAGAATTCAGACTCCTTCCTCCACGATGTGATGGGAGTATCAGGCAAAGGAGGTGCCAAAGGAGTTACCGATGACATTGACAGAAATGCGGGGAGTGTGGGTGTTTGAGGCCAAGGTAACAATGATGAGGGTGGTTGGCTGAAAATGCTGGGATCAAAATCCCAAGAGTACGAGTCGTCGAGTCCTTGTGAGCTGACGCGAGAGGGCCCTGGCGAGTCAAAGGGCAGCAGGCTTTTGGGGACTCTCATCGGGGTCACTGCAGGCAACGAGAGAGCCGCCTGCAATGAGGTGCTCGCATCCGACATCGTCGGGCCCTCGAAGGAATTCTCTTCTTGTTCTGCAGGGGGCACGTAGTCCAACGCATGCTTCTTCCTGTCGTCCTCGGCTGTACATTTCATTAGTAGATACGTCTTCAAAAGAAAGAAAAATACATACTAAAAACTGTCCCAAGATAGCTCAGGTATGGGTTGAGATGCTTGTCTGTGAAATTTGAAGTCGTCTGCTTCCACGTAAGGCCAGCTTGATTCATGCCTGTGTGGTAGCTAAAAACAATTAGCATTAAGAATGGGGAATATATGTATCAGAACCTACATACCTCAATACATTAAGCATGCTTCCAAGGCGAGGATTGGGGCCTCCACCAATGACTGTCCACTCCCAACCTGTTAGTTGTCTCGCCGTGTCAAAAAATTGTGATATTGGGCCGATACACTCCTCTAGCGCCCTGATTAATATGATAGTGTGAGCAAGACATAGAAACAGACCAATTTCACTCACTTTGCATACTGTGCATTGGTAGGTGTTCTGGTTGCTGCAGTTTCGGAGAGGATGGTAGAAGCCTTGGCTTCACGTTCTTCGGCAGCTTTTGCTTTGCATAATAACTGAATTTCTAACGGCATGGCCTCATATGCCGCTTTTGTCAACTCCCTGACTGCCATCAATTTCTCGTTCTTAGTTATGAGCAAGCTGCACTTGATTTTCTCCTTGATCTGCGACCGTACAGCAGTGTTGTAGTTCATTTTGGAAAATATTTCCACCTCAGTATGGACCCAGGTTCCTTTTGCCTTGTTGCTGATCATCTTGGTAATCGATTTCATCATTGCGTTGAGTTGCGACCGACCACTTTTGCGAGATCTATAATTGAACCAATTTTTAAGTTGCTGTTTGAAATTGTTTTTGAAATGAGCATTTCTTTGAGTCAAAAATCAAATTCATCATTATTAATCTTCTTGCGCACCTCAACTGCCTTTCCCAGTTCCATATTCTCAGCCTCGCTAAGCTCCGAAGGTGACTTGTCTGGGTGCAGCATGTTGATTTCAGGCCATCGCTGTAAGAACTCCATGCTAACGTTAGACCAGAAATTTAATAAAGTACCCTGAAGCTGCTGTTTCAGGAACTTGCTGAATTGAGACTCAAGGTAATCTCTTTGTTCAGCGCTTGTCCAGTGAGATCCAACCATCTGTCAATGGTAGTGTGATCAATGACAGCATATTAATATTGAAGGTGTGCCATCACCGCTTACCTTGTCTTTTTTTGGTCTGCGTCCGGTTAGTCGGCTGGAAGGCTTTAGAGTGCCGTGATCGATCTCAGCAACTGAATGGGATGATTTTAGACATTGCTTACTTTTGTTTTGCTTCTGGCTGTAGGATTTTCACGTAGTTCAGGTGCGTCTGACCAAACTAAACATACAGTCAAGCCTCAAAATAAGGTTCAGCCATCTATGAAGGACCAATCATGTTCCTTTATTTGTATAGTACATCGTGTCGGAGTTATATTTCATATTGTATATATATATAAACCATGACAAACCCAAAATGAAAAGCTACCGCTGTCAAGACGTCAAAGCCTCACCCCCATTTAGCAGTAACACATATTCATTTTCAAATGAGCAATTCAACTTGTACTTGTACAGTCTGCATCCAGCCGTGCACTCCGTCCTCAGTGGAATCACTAACCTTCACCATAAACGAGCTCGCTGCCGCTCTGCAACTGATCAGAGACCAGGATGGTGAGTAAATTTTGATTCTTTTCCTTGATACTCAATGTTCCATATTATCTACACACAAATCTTCCAGGCACACGACAACCCTGCTGCCGAACTCAACTCTGCTGCCGAACTGCCTTCTCCTGCCACAAACGGTTGCCCTGGTTGCATTTTCCGTGCCCACCACCACCAGTGTTATGTCTTCCGTGCTGAAATTCATGGTGAACCTTGCAAAACTGAATCTCAGCCTGGTACCACCGGTGAGTGATTTCCTCTTTGTGAAGTTCTGATCCTGATTTTTCATTTTAGCACGTACACCCACTACACAGAATGATGGATCATCTCCCAGCAGCGCTATTGTAGTAGAATGATTTATCGTTTGACCTATGTGTACCTACGTACCTACTGGGTTTGATTAGTTTACATATAGCCATGTCACTTTCTTGTCAACTTGTCAATGCTATCAATTGTTGCTACTGCCAATAATTTGCAATTGAGTGTTCAAAAATAACGAATCTGGGGCTGTATCACTATAAGTGTGTTGCTACCGCCAATACTTAATTTGTGACTGGCTTGAATTCAACAAATATACATGATGGGCTATTTAACGAGAGGAATAATGACAATGATAACATTATCCACGCTGCCGTGGCTGAGAATATTTGTTGAGTAAATGTGCAGTTTTATGTGTCCCGAAGTGCTTGTGCACTCAGTAATGAATGCTTTTAGCCTTAAGTCCGACTATGGAGTAATGGAAGTCACACGCCTGGCCATACTCTTTCATACTCTTTCATCGACCACAAGCACCGTTATAGTCTACAATACTCAAGTCATTACACTCCTCCCTGGAATTTCTTTTTCGACTTCATGCCACCGAAGTATAAGAACGAGCAACAACATCACAATGCCCGACTGGAATCTAAGCGCAGGTGTTATGAAAGGTAAGCCTCCAAGTCTAAATTTCAGTATGACATGGATTACAATTTGTCGCATTTCACGTAGGCACAAGCTTGATGAGCGCTTGAAATCTAGGACTCATTGGCGCAAGCATCTGGGAGCTACTGTGGTGTGTATGCCATATACTATCAAATTTACATTTTACACTGACCGGATGAACCATGAGACAGGCTACCCAACATTTTCTAGCATGACTAGATTTGATATGGCTCAATCTTGGCTATCAGCCAGGCCATTCTCAATACACTGTTCTCCAGTCACAGGGCCTCATGCTTGTCCATGAAGTGGATGACGAAGGTTGGCAGGTTGTAAGGCCAACTTATGAATACATAGTATCAGAGGCGCAAGAACTTCTTTCAGAGGCTAGGGAGGTGCTTGCGGGCGCATTACATGCAGAAGGTACATGTACATGCCATCTTATCTCAAAGTCTGCAGCCACTGTTGACACAGTGGAGCTGCATTGCGATGCATGGGACGAAGTACTCTCATTGATGGATGATAGCGCAGATATGTACTTTGAAGCTCTCATGTCTGATCAGTTGGTGTGGCAGAAGGCATTAAAATTATAACTAACAGATATTAGTGTCTCTGTAACTACTCGAAATTGCCATGTCCTTACATTATGTAGAATATTGCATGTGCTATGTGCCACGTGATCGTGTTGCTGTCGCGCAGTGTCTAGACTCTAGCTACACTGCAGTGGAATCAACCTTTTTCAACACAGAAAAGGCGTGACAAAGGCGTGAAAAAGGTTGATTCTGCTGCAGTGCTATAAGTTGTTGTATGTACCACATGATCATATTCATGATTGTGCTGTCGCGCAGTGTCTATAAGCCTTGCCTCACACCATAGTTAGTAAAAAACGACACACGTTGGACAAGCTCAAGCAAGATTGGTCTATCAACGATCAGCATCAGAAAGCCCAAAGCCGTGTAGCCGAGGAGCGCAGGCTTTACCACAAACATTCTTGCTTCACTCGTACATTTTCTGGCAAGGTAGCATCTGAAACAGAATTCTTTGTAGCTGAACATGAGCCATCTTCAGTCATCTCTCACCCACCATCAGGAGCCGACATAACTATGGAAGATTTCGGGTTTTATTCACATACACACACTGACACTGAACTTATAGACTATGACATGGTGGATCCTGCATATGAGAATTTTTTGAAGGAGTCTACTGTTGGGCTGAAGAAATGTCTAGGTCAACCGGTGTATGATACCATTCTACCATATGGTATCTTAATCTAACTTCAACTCTACAGGACCACACAATGGCTCTCTGGCTTCATGAGCGCAAAAAGTATCTTCTTGAGTTGATCAGACTCGAAGGACGTGGGGACTACACATCCAGGGAAACTTGCCAAGGGCACAGCGAATGCGCATCTGAGCCTGGATATCATTGCTGGGATTGTTTTGGGACAGAGCTCTACTGTCAAGGGTGTATCGTGAACAGGCACTGCGAAAACCCTTTGCACAAGATCGAAGTATGTACCCTATTTTACATTTCTATAGTTGCGTGCTAATCACCCTTCAAGTTCTGGAATGGTTCTTTCTTCGAGGATACCACACTCAAGTATCTCAGACTCCGTGTCCAGCTTGGCCACCCAGTTGGCGAACAATGTTTCAACCATTCCCGTGCCTACAATGATGATTTTATCATTCTCGACATTAATGGTATCCATGAACTCGCCTTAGATTTTTGTTCATGAGAGTGCACTAAGTCATATCAACCAAATCCTGCAAGCTCGCTGGTATCCTGCGACCAGCATAGATCCAAAATCAGCGGCAATGTTCCATCTTCTCGAGCATTTCCACATGCTTATGTTCGAGTCCAAAGCCTCTGCCTTCGAATATTGGCAAACACTGGCATGTCTTACCGATAATACAGGCATCAAGCCATGCAAGGTAAATAGTAGCGTGTCTCGATGAAAGTGTAGTTCACTAATTACAGATTCCTTAGGATCGTTATGACAGTCTCTTGTGCATGATCAAACAATGGCGTAATCTTAAGCTTTTGAAGTGATTCGGCTGAGGTCATGACCCCGCTGGCATCAATGCGACTGAACAGGGGTCATGTGCCGTGGTTTGTCCTGCCTGCCCCCACCCAGGCAAGAACTTACCAGAAGACTGGAAAGTAGCGCTTCCGGACAAATGGTACGCGTCCACGCCCTTGCTTGATTAGCTTACTTATGCCTGCAGGTGGCTGTATGCACAATTTCTGGCCATTGATGTGAATTTCTGCTTGGCACGTAAGAATGTTTCCTTGGACAGGATTGACCCTGGTTTGAGTAGAGGATGGGCTTATTTCGTTGAGGAGACTGGGTTCAAAGGATTCCTGACCGATGTTGGGACAGTACCACAAGAGGTATGTTAACGTTTTTTTTCAATACAATTACTCAAATGTCTGGTCTAGAAAAGCACATGTGCTAGTCACAATGCCGTGAATCTTGCTGAAACGAAGAACTTGCGAGGATTGGCTGCAACTGGAGCTGGGACTGTGGATTGTTCTCGTCACAACTTCAAGCGGCCATGTGGGGTGGGTGACCTTCAGAAGGGTGAAAAGTATGTATTCGATAATATGAAAATGTTCCCGCTGATTCTTTGTAACAGGTATATCAACATGGATTACTTGTTTTTGTCGACCATGCAACATTCTGAAGATATCATCGTATTGAACGTGTCATACAATATTGCTTGTCGATGGAGCAAACACCTATGGGGCCGGATGTCAAAATACCCCTCACGCATGCACTTCACGTGTGATGGTAAAATCATGACCTTTCTTGTCCCGAAATTCCACTTGCCTGCTCACATCACTACGTGCCAGGTTACATTTTCACACAATCTTATCAAAGGAATGGGGCACACGGATGGCGAGGCTCCAGAATGAGGTTGGGCGAATATCAACCCCGTTGCTACAAGTACATGGGAGATGGGTCCTGGAGCTCGTCAAGATACACTGGATGACCATTTCGGCGACTACAATTGGAAGAAAGTTACAAACTTTGGTACATGTCATTTACTTCAGCACACCCAACATAAATAACCAAGAAAATCTTTAGGTGTTAGTTTGCTGAGCAAAATCAAGGTTGCAATTCCCGAACATGACCGACACCAACAAGATTTCGACGACTTTCATGTTACACTCATGCAAGAATGACCAGGTGAGGTAGCAGGGTGGAAAGAAGCTATCAAAAACTGGGAGGCCGACACATCCAACAAAAATCCCTTCGAGACAACAACCATCAGTAAGTGTGAATTTGCACTATCTATTACGTTCACTGATCATATATAGCCTTGACGCAGGCTGCTGTGCGCCTGAGACTCTCACAACAGGAAGCCGAAGACCTTGAAAGAGGTTTTAACAAATCACTACACACGGAGGTGTTACACAGCATACTCATTTCGTCAGGAATGGACCTCAAGGAACAACAGTAAGTTTTTCAACGTATTTTATTTGGCATTTTCTAATAAAATAATCTACAGATTTCGGCTGCAGCAAGATCACAATGCCCTGAGTAGCCATCCAACAGACTTGCAGCGGATGAAGCTGCAAGAGCGTTTGAATGCACTGCTGTGCAAGATAGATCAGTGGTGCAATGTCCAATTACTCTACATGCCCGCTGTCAGTCGCTTGCGTGCATCTGAAATGGTAGGTGCACAATCAGCTCACGAGGAGAAGGCCTACGAAGTCAAGCTTTGGCTACCATCAAAGCTGAAGGAGGCAGCCGAGATGTCGTGTGATGAGCAGCTTTGTGAATATGAGTGGGAATTGCGACGTGCACAGGCACACGAAGCTCTCAATGACATTTGCCAGCAACTCCGTCTTCACGCACATCTCTACAAGTTCAAGGACACTTACATTCGGGGGCAACGGGCCAATACCAGGGCATCTGCCATGCTCGGAAAAGTGGAGCAGACCATTGGGACAGCTGCTGCTCGGTATCGTAGGGCCTGGGTGGCAGTCAAGACGCTGTCAACGGTGCTGGACAGACCGGATTGGGAGGTAGAATTGCCTCAGCTGCTGGCGGCTGATGTTTGCGGGATGTCAGAGGGAGATATTGGCCAATCCGAGGGAAACCACACACTTTTGTGGATATGGAAGGCTCGTGGGGTGGCTGCAATTGGAGAAGATGGCGAGGCTGTTTTATCAGAAGGTAAGCATTTGCATGATTGGTTGTACGGAGCTATCCTTACGCATGTGGTAGCTTTGCGTATCAAATGGTGCAAATCAAGGGCGCGCGCCAATTGTTGGGATGAAGAAGTCGAACTCCTTCAAGAGGAGATGCGGCATGTAGTCAGCTTTCTTTCGTGGCACGCAGGGTGGTGGGAGGAGCAAGCAAGCTGGAGGATGGCACTAGCCACACCCGAACAGGAGGGTGTCCGTGGATATGCAAGGCACCAGGCTGCTCTTCGGAGGGCCATGTGAGACAGATTTCAGGAGATGTGGAGTGTTGTGCCAGCCCTTCTCCAGTCCCCATCACCTGCTATGGAATCCCCCGCATCATAGTAGAGCTTTTTTGATGTTTTCTGTCTAGTGTATGTTAGCTAAATATAGCAATTTTCATTTTGTTGGTTCCTGGTACTGTGAACAGTGGAGAGGCACCCAAGCACAACAACAGACAGAAGCACCAACAAGACAGAGAAGCACCAATGATGGAATCAGGCTCTAAGATCAGGAACTGAGATCTTTCAGTACTGTAAACGGTGGAGAGGCACCAAAACAATTGGGCTCACAAGAATAGCAGAAGGGGCCTTATGTCAGCTTTGTGTCTATATTGATGGGCAGGTGGTGCTCTCTAGCTTGATGCTTCACAGTACTCTCTGGCTTGATGCTTCACTGTCAATGGTTTAGAGTCATTTGTGCATCAAGGTGTGTGTCTAATCTCATACTTTGAAGCTTCAATACTACAGGTACAGGTGAGTGGTGACGAACATGTACTGATCCTGAGTTTCAGCCTCTGCAGCCGTATTGGCTGTCTCTTTCTGCCCCTTTTTGTCCTTCCGCCTCTGCTGGTTGGGACCTTGCCCTTACTTGCCGCCACCCTTCCTCCAGCAATCTGTCTTATAATGCCCCTTCCTGTCGCAATTGAAGCACGTGACGTCCAGATCAGCTTTGGAGCTCGAGGACGAAGGCTTCCTGCCCCTTCCCTTGGTCTCTTTGGTGGATAGTGCCAAGTCCTTGGACTTTTTGGAGGGGCAGCAGTCTGTGAGGAGGCGGTGCTCATACTCTTTGGTGACAATGCTAGTGCTGCCGCAGTCCGGTTCTGAACTTCAGTTTGGACCTGAATGCTTCCGTACCGGACTGTGGGTTCGGTCCTAGGTTCAACATAATATAAGGACCGAACCGATTATTAGGTTCGGCGTTCGGCTGCTGCCTGAATACTGTGAACCCGTTCAAACCCGTTCAAACCCATCCGAACGTGTTCTCAGATTCTTTGCATGATCCACCAGTATCTGCTCTGATCTTCTGGCAACAGGCATGTCAATCGATCTCGGGACAATCAACAGCGGGTCTGACTTCGCAGCCAAAACACCCAACACATTTCCATTGGCAACATCTGACTTCCTTGGTAATCCACTCAATGTTCTGGTAAGCCCAATGTTAATCAAATGTTAATCTTTATTCAGACTATAATGTCTTTTATGTTCAGAACATATCCTCCGGTTTCTCGTTCCGGTACCTCAAGCTTCAACATCAAGTAATTGCATGGCAACAGTATGTTCAAGGTGCGTCTTTTTTTTTGATCTCTTATCACAAGTTTTAGTATAGACAAGCTGCTAACTACAGGTTCAATCCCCACCCTCCTTGCTGCACAAATGTTGTGCGCACTTGGATCTGATGGCCAACTCAAAGCGACAAGGGCATGGAACACCTGCAGACTGTTTTCGACAAATACTATCACCAACATTCCTTGCCGGACGCAGAGCCTGCTGTTGTGGCCCCTTCCTCTCTTTCACGCCAAGGCTCGTACGGCCACAGTTGGATGTGTGACACTGTTAAATCCCGTGTTGCGAGTGACACTGCAAGCCGAAGGCCTCGTCAAGAACTCGAGGACTACCTGGCTTCCCCGCTCGAGGACATCGAGAACGTAGTAGCTTGGTGGGGTGTGAGTGTTTTTTTTTGATTCATTATTCCTTACAAGTTGACATAAATGTTCTTAGCATCATTCAATTCAATATCCTACCATCTCTCGCATTGCTAAGGACTACTTAGCTATTCAAGGCTCCGCTGTTGCATCTGAACGAGCTTTTTCAAGCGGCAGGATCAACAGTACTTCACACCGCAACTGTTTGCTGCCATCGACTTTCGAGGCCCTTCAACTATTGAAGAGTGGGTATCGTCAGGGCCATATTTCCACGACGGCTCAAGCTGAGTTTGCCACAGCTCGTGAATGCTTTGTCGTGGATATGGTGTAGTTAGTAGTTACTCATCGATTTTTTCATGTTGCACTCAAATTTTTTTGAAATTGATATTATTGCGTTCAGACGTTTGAACACGTTCTGAACTCGAACCGAATGTTTGCGAATGCTGTTCATAAGGGTCCGGTCCAGTGTTCGCTCTCCTTGCCTGAACCAGGACCCAAGGTTCGGTTCTAGGTTCGACAAAACACCGTCAAGAACCGGACCGAACCGGACCGCGGCAGCACTAGACAATGCTGATCAGTTCATAGGACGTCAGCGGGGTCTTAACAATCTTTGCTGTGGCATTGATCGATGAGAGGAGGGGGCGATACAATTCAGGAAGGGAGCCAAGTATGATGGCATGGAAGTCGGTATCGAGGATGGCTGCGCCCATGCCTGCTAGCAACTCCCGCAAATGTAGGAGTTCTGCAAAATGGGCTTTGATATCACCTGATTCTTTGCACCTCGTTTCCTGCAGGCATCTGCGCAGGTCAATCTGCACGAGTTCTGTTTTGCCTTCGTGGATCTGGCAGATCTCTGCCCAGACTTCGCACGTGGCCTCGAACTTTTGGACCCTCAACAGGAGGTGATCCGATATTGTGCAGAATATCTGCTGTTTTACTAGTGAGTTCTTTTGCAGATACTCATCAAGTTTCTTATCCAGCTTGTCAATCTCATTTTGGGTGAGCTCACCTAGCTCATCCCCCCTCCGACACGTCACGTGACCTCCTGCCGGCATCCAAAAAAGGCTATGACGGTTTATTTTCTTGTTCTCTCAAGTCTCTCTGAGTTGATTCTTGAACACTATTAATATTAATGTAATATGTATTAAGTATATAGTATGTGACAATGGCGATGAATAAAGAGATATATGTACTGTACTAGCTAGAGGGATTAAGTGGTTATTAGAGTGATTATGAATGTGGTCACTGGGATGATGAACAAGCACGATAAAACATAGCGCCGGTGGTACCTTTTTCCCAGGTTGTTGGGCTCCGCAATCGAGACGAGTTTTCTCGTCGTTCTCGACCGAGACAATTATCTGCCAGACGGAGGAATGATGAGCCATTGCATTCGAGAACGGTAAGCATTCTAAAGTCATTAAATTGAATTTGATACTTAAGGCCATCACAGAAATCACGGATGTTCTTGACATGTGTGAGCATGCGTTCCTGGAATGTCCTGGTGTCGAGCTGTTGACAGAACGTATCCACAAGGTCATCTTCCACACCATCACCAACTTCGTCGCCTGATTCCATTTCCCCCTCATTCACTGGTTCCAGTGGCACAGGAACAGGCATTGCAGCAGTGGCAGGCGGCGGCGGACAGGAATTGAGGGGGACGAGCAATGGATGTGTCCAAAATGGTATTGTGGGGTTCCGTTGCACCTCGAGGAAAAAGGTAAGCGGCACAGGGTGTACACTTTGTACCAGATGCTTACAAATGAGAAACCGAGTTTTAACAAAATCACGTGACGTGTCGGAGGGGGGATGAGCTGGGAGAGCTTTTTGGGTGGGTGTCGAACCATCTGCCTTCAGCAGCTGGCCCGTCATCTCGTCAAGGAGGAAGGGTATTGGCTCGACTGCACAACCGTCCGCATATTGCATCAAACCTCGAGCGCCTATCGCCGTCATTGTTCTTTCCTTGTAGGTGATCCAATTTGTGCCGTCTTCAGCTAACTTTGGGACATTGAACAGACTTGACGTGGTACTGGGGAGTGTATTATCGTTGGCCATGGCAGGGCTCATAACCTCTAGAGATTAGAGGTAGAGCGGGATAGAAAAGATCTAACAGGTAAGAATAAGTCTCAGTCTCTGGAAAGAACTCATATTGACGAAGTGTGTACCTAACAGGTAAGAATAACTATGCTAAGTCAGTTAAGTGTAACAATAATGGTAAAGGTATAGACTCACGTCTCAGTCTCTGGAAAGAACTGAGACGCTCGTAACGGTTGGGCACTAGTATTTATACGGTAAGCGCTCTCGATTATTTTGAAGGTAAAAATTTACTTTGGACCATTTCGGTCCCGACGTCAACAGCTCCTTCTCCGTTCCTCCCTCCCCCGACATATCCCTTGCGCTCGTACCTGCTATTTGGCATCCCGAGTCTCTCCGTGCTCGGTATCTTCGGACGACGTCAATACGATCTGCACCGAAGTTCAAGTTGGTGCGTTTTTTTTTGCAAGGTTAACGTTGACAGCAACGCCGGGCCTGCGCTTTCAAGATCTCGTAAATATTAACCACTACCCAGGCTCATAGGGTAGTGGGAATATAAATGGGTAAAAAAGTGATCTCGTGATGTCCTGATGTCGATGGATGGCCCTTGTAATTATAACAAGGAATAGCTGATATATTGATTACATTGACTATCACTATAGAGTACCGTATGAAACAGATAACTTCGTCTTGTGCAAACTACGTCTGAAATACACTTTGAAACATCATAACTTGAATAAATACCATGGGGGATCCTCGGCCAAACTTCTCCATGCAGAATACTCGGCAAGCATCTCCCTACACAATACTGCTAGTTGGTACATATACATACTCCTGGAAGGCAAGTGAATCTATGCTGATTTCTTTGGCGTGATATGCTCGAACGCTAAGAATGAGGCGTGGTCCCAGCACAAACATCTGCACGCCCACTACAATTTCAAAAGCACCAGCGAGTATCGAAGCTCCCTTAGAGTATGAATTCTATAGAAATGATAGGTAGTAATTACAAGGAAATGTCAGCGACAGGTCAGCGCACCTCGAGTCCTGGGGAGAGAAGCGCGAGCTGGAGGCAAGAGACACCAACAAAGCTAGCATATGCGGAACTTGAGCATAAATTATAAGCACATTCACATTACAAGCTCACCTGGCGAAGTAAAGCACGTGAGATTTTATCAGCACTCTGAAACCGTCCTTGATGGTCGATCCTGAAGATGAACCGATTCGTCGCAGGTCACGGAAATGTTTCACAGCACTCCAGACTGAAAGAAACAGTGCGAGGACCTCCCAAAGAGTGTAGAGCATCCAAAACATTGAAAATAGAAGCTGGGCATCCCCTTCATATTCATAACCGCACATATGGGTGCCAGAGAGTATTAACTCCTCTGTATCCGTCCAATGAGCTATGTTCTTCGGGTTAAAAAGTAAAGCATACCCGCTACAATATCCCTGAGCACTATTGACACGATTACCACATAGGCGATGTTAACAGCCAAGAAGATAATAACGAGGAAGATGAGAATAATTCTCAACTGATACATGGCATGCAAGCGAGCGATCATGATGACTTGCATCGTGTTTCAGTCGAGTCAATATCACTGAGGTATTGCTCTGGGCAACTGACTCACCACCTAGCACGGCAGTCACGACCATATATGTCACATTTGTTAGGTAGTCCATCATATTGCCTGAAATACCCAATTAATGATCACCCTGGTACTAGGATCAAACACTCGGACTCACACCTATTGAGTCATGATGTCGAGCCCACTTGAAGATAAATGGTCAGATTCCTACTCACCCCTACAAATGAGTGTATTCATTGGATGGAAATGATGGTTACTGGATAGTACTCACTGCATCTGTCATCGAGACGAATGTCATACTTACTGTGCGTTGCTAGTCAGAAGCATCAAACATAGCACATATGAAACATACGCAGAGTAACAATACTAATCGTCAGAGATGACTTATTAGCACAGTGCCAATTTGTTGGTTTCGACACATACATAGAATATGGTATTCCGATATAGCGTATCTAGAATATTTTGGAGTCAGCACAGCTACCAATCACGCCATAACATGAGGTACGAACAACTAGGTATAGCACAGTCATGAGAGACCAGCGTTGCTTCTGTCGCAATTTCATTGTATTCTTCTGTCATTATTCTGATATGGGACTGTCACTCACCCATATCAGTTCAGTCTATGACACCATTCTTAGCAAGTTGGCTGCTCCAGCAATAGCACCGACCCACCTCTTGTCCAAATGTTAATCCTGGAATGTCATGAGAGCATCAGCACATTTCGAACACTGCCTTGCTCACCCCAATCGTATACCACAACGAGTCCTCCAGCAACTGCGACATAAGCCAATGTTAGATCGAGACATGGGCTTCACCAACTGATGGACGAACCACTCCAATAGTTGTAAGTAAGATACGAATTGATTATAGGCCACCAGCTGGGATCGTTTGAGATCAGGGCCATATTCGAGGGATGGATGTGAGTGAGCAGGGGATGTTGAGGGTCATAGTAACGATCCAATGTTCGTGCTAGATATACTGTCGTTCAGCGCTTGTATCACCAAAATCGGCACAGTGATGGTGATGGATGTTTCCACCTCCTAATCGGTGCCAAGGCCCTTGAATCAGTGCTGATGTCGTGGGCAGTTCTGGCAGAACCTGGCACTGTGGCAGAAACATGTTCTTCCTGTGTGGCAGATGCCAGAATCACGTGGTTGAACGTTTATTCCTGACGACCACTCAACAGCATCCGAGTTCAGGCCAGGCGACACTGTGCTATTCGTGCATGAGACTAATCAGAGATTTCGATATACATATCTGCAGCTCACCAGTCCTCTGATGGCCAACTAGTAGGACTGTAATATTGCGGTCATGCATGTTTTTATTATGGTGTACCCCCAGTAGGATCACGGATAGAACATACATGCTACTGCTGACGTGAACGCACTGCGGCACCGCTCGTGATAGCTGATATGTGGATTCGCTTAAGGCCCTGCCATGCACTGCCACTAGCGCTTGCCGTTGATAGAACATGCATCCGGGCGTGCGCGTGAGGCTTTGAGGCGCGCACTGCCGCTTAAAACTGTTGTCCAAGAGCCTGAGCTATACATGGTAGTGCGTGGAATCCAAGCAGATATTTCAATTTCCGCTTTGAGAAGTCGTTGTTCTTCCTCACTCATATCCTGTGCTGTTTCGTTCCGCATGTCACGGGTCACCCACAAGTTCGAGCTGTCTGAGTCGTTATTGGTCATTCCAACGGCCCACGAGTGGGAGACATGGCACATTCCAACGACCCTTTCGAATAGCATCACCATCTCCCTTCATCTTCGCGTTCAAACAAACGCTAGTTCGGGAGTTACTCTGCGGAACCCTTGTACTATCAGACTGTCAGCTGTCTAAAGTGCTCCACGCTATTTCTAGCTCCCCTCGCTTTCTATTCGTTCAGTCCAGATGACGCCATGGTGTTGAAGGAATGTTTTCTAGCAAGGCCATAGCATCACCAGTCATCTGTCCTTGTACAACCACTCTCACTTCTCCTCATACGTCCTTAGACGGACGATTCCAAAGTATTCCGCGCGCGCAGAATTTCTGGTCTATCAGCTAGACACGCTACATCAGCAGATAATCACGTGAAGCAATGCATCGTCTTGCAAGTGCTCAATCGATCATCTGCTGGCCAAGGGTCGGTCTCAATGATAGCCACATGTATGTACTTATCTCGTATGGTGCTTTACTGATGCTTTACTCGGTCGTGCTTAGCAGGATGGGCTCCAACAAATCTTGCAAGGACGCAAACCCGACACATTGTTTGCAGTCGCATGCGCGCATCGCTACGATAGCGTGACTCCAATAATGTATGTATGTATGAACCTTCTGAATTGAAGCACCCATTCTCTAACTGTATACTCTCCGCTCAGCATACCTCATCTTCTTGCCATGCTCATTTTTGATAGGAGTATCCAGTTGAGTGATGAGTCCGTGCAATTCATTCGTCCTCCTCCGTGGCCCAGATGGATGAAAACAAACTTCAGACTAATGAGCAATCAGCTATGTGGGCTTCAGGTTTCGCGGACACATCACCATCTATATGCTCAGCGGAACTCTGCACACACGTAGAATCAGCTGCCTGGTATGCTGATTCTTCGTTGTATTTCAGTATTAGACATGAGTCATCGAGTACTGGATTGGTTGCTAGACATTCTGGATAATTTCGGCTTGCCACTTGATGCAAGTGTTGGCGAGCGGCGAGCGGTCCGTCGATTTCTAGTCACGGTAGTGACACGAAAAGAAAAGGGTTTGTCTACATACACCTCGTCTTAAACATACTTTGAAAAACCATAACTAAAATAAATACTATGACGGATCCTCGACCAATATCTCCTTCATGCAGAAAACATTTCTCTACACGGTACTGCTAGTTGGTACATGTACACGCTTCTGGAAGACGATCGAGTTCATGCTAATTTCTGCGTCGGATTCGGCCACGAGTTTGGCATGATATTCTCGAATGCTCAGGATCAAGCGCGGTCCTAGCACAAACGCCTGCACGCTAAATAAGATCTGAGCAGCACCATTAAGTATCTGATATCCCATAGAATATGGATTCTACATAAATGATTAGCAGTGGTCACACGCAGGGTTCGGCGACAGGCCGGCTCACCGCGAGCTCTGCCAGTGGAGAGTAAGTGATAAACTGGAGGAAAGAGGCCCCAAAAAAGCTAGCACGTGCAAAACTTGAGCAGAAAAGTATATCATTCACATTACAAGCTCACCTCGCAAAATAAAGCACGTGAGATTGCATCAGCACTCTGAAGCAGTCCTTGACGGTCGATCCCGTCGATAGGCCAAATCGTCGCAGGTCACGGAAGTGTTTTCCAGCAATCCAGACCGAAAGACACAGTGCGAGGACCTCCCAAACGGTGTAGAGCATCCAAAGCATTGAAAGCAGAAGGTTGACATCGCCTACATATTCATAATGGCATATATACGTGCCAGAGAGTGTCGCCTCCTCTGGTGCCCATCCAATGAGCTGTGTCCTTCAAGTCAACAAGTAAAGCTTACCCAGTACGGAATCCTTGAGCACCATTGCCGTCATTACTCCACTGGCGATGGTTACAGCCAGGAAAATAATAACAAGGAACATAAGCATCATCCTAGATCTCTGGTACATGACATGTAACCGTGCAATCATGATGACTTGCATCACGTTTCACTCGGGTCAATATCACTGAGGTATTGCAACTGGGTCACTCACCGCACAACATGACACCTATTACCACGATTGCCACATATATTGCGTAGTATATAATAACGCCTTAAACACCCAATGAGCGATCGCCTTCATGCTAGTAGCCAACAATCCGACTCACACCTATGTGTCACTATGTTGAGCCAGGTTTGTTACTGGCAGAATCTTACTCACCCCTAAAAATGAACGTATTCACTGGCATTAGATAGGAATGAGATGTTGCAGAATACTCACTGCATCTGTTAGCGAGACCAGTGTCATGGTTTCTGTGTGTCGCTGGTTATAAAAATGAAACACGGTGCATACGAGACATACCTAGGACACTCATACTGATAATGAGAGAAGGGTTATTAGTATAGCACCAACGTATTGGTCACACAATAACATACATAGAATATGGTATTCCAATATAGCGTGTCTAGAACACATTGGAGTCAGCACAACTGTCAGCCACGCCAAAGTATAAAGTGAGGTACGAACAACCAGGTACAGCACAGTTATGAGTGACCAGCGTTGCCTCTGCCCAAAATTCATTGTATTCTGTTGCTTGTCACCCGATATGGGACTCTGTCACTTACCCAGATCAGTTCAATCTATAACACCATTCTTAGCACGTTGGCTGCTCTGGGGATGACATTGACCTACCTCTTGTCCAAGTGTGAGTGCTGAAAATATCATGAGAATATCAATGGTTTAAGCACTGTCCTGCTCACCCCAATCGTAAACTACCACGAGGCCTGCGGCAACTGTGAAACCGCGAGTCGATGTTAGATCAAGACGTCACCAACTGATACGACGAACTTATCCAATAGCTAAGGAAAACATTGGAAGCGATGAACGGCCACCAACTGGGGTCATTTGAGACTATGGTCATATTTGAGGGATGGGGGGATGGGTGTATAGCGATCTAGCGTTCGGGATAGATATACTACCGCTCAGCGCTTGTACATCCAAAATCAGCACGATGATAATGTATGTTTATGCCGGCCTGAAGACCCTTGAAGTGTCGCAGTTATCTGATAGAGATGCTCAAAGTTGCCCACACACATGTCGCCCACGCCGAGCACAAAACCACACACTGCCTAGAACGTAGTTATGAGTTCCATAATATTACGTCGGAAAAACCCTAAGGCAAACCTAAGGGCCATTACAATGCCGTCAAAAGGGCCATACTTTTGCCATTGCTTACCCAATCATCACCTGGCACTTGGTTGAGTAACTTCTCGATAAAAATGATGATATAATTTCAACGCCTTGTAAGGCATTTCAAGGTTCGAAGGCAAAATAGCCTCAAAAATTTACATAAATGAATTCTTTAGGTAATAAAATCGTCCTTGAAATTGCCATAGAAATGCAGTTAAAACTTAAAAGAGCCTTGCAACATTGCAACAGTCTACGGCACGCTGCAATTTGGTTGTTATATTATTGCAAGATTCCTTGCAAAAATAGTTTCAAGAATACCTCAATGATTGCAGCCACTTTTGAAAATTTGTGACATAGGAAGGTTTGCTCTAAATTAGTTACTCATGATACTTGGAAGTTGCCAAATTTTAGGACCAGACTCCTACTGGGCGTGTGTAAGAGAGCCACAGACCAAATACGACCAAGCATTGTTTCTCAAAATCCACTGACATAATCACCGCACTATGTAATGTTCACACAACGAGGAAACTGACATCTTGCCACCTATTGCCGCGAGTGAAGCCACATTCGAAAGGTATTCCAGAGTGCTCTGGAATGCTCTAAGGTCCATAATCTGCTTTTGACTGAAGTCTTGCAAGAAGCAAAGTGTCGAAAACCCCTCAGATGTGTCAAGTTGTCAACAGTTCGATATCACACTTCACGGATTCCCCGTATGCTTTCGCGTACTTATCTTGTTTCTATAGGAACTGGTTTGGACACCTTATGATAAGCCAAATATCTGAGCCTGACACTAGCGCTCGCCAAGGGACATCAGGTGTCTCCTTATGTTTCAACATCAACGTACAACAAACAATTGGCGTCCAATTCAAAAGTCCCTTCAGAAATTTTCACTATCGCTCACGGACTGCGGTGCCTACTTACTTTGCCACGTCAACATATGACGAACGACTGGCATTCGATGCGAAAGTCCCCTCGAAAAATTTCGAGGGACAACTGGCGTCCAGAGATCGACATTCTCTAACCCTACCTTCTGCATTTGTACGACGGCAACCGTGTCAGGGCCCTTTGTCGCATTGCAATATATTGGCATGGAAGTCCAGAATAATAGCTGTCGCACTCCCGGCATAGAAAGAGACACTTTTGAGGAGTACGAGGTGAGCATTCGTTGATTCGCATCCTTTCTCTGATACTACACTTGATCGAAGTTCTATGCTTATGATTGAATTACACTACGACGAGACTGCTGCACGTACATTACGGGCATCACAGCCTGGTCCTTCTGTACCACTTACTCCGAGGACAAATGGAACTACTAACTGAGGTCGTTACGAGGAATGGGTATATGATACCAATGTTTTACGAAGCCGGAGGTAATTATGAAGGTAATTGTCCCATGTCAAAGCCCATGGTCGTAATGAAGGCTCGATCATTTTGGCTCGCAACTAAAGCTTGCCATGGGGTACTCATCTGCAGATTTGGAAGGAGCTGTTACGGCAAAGGTATTGTCGTCGCGATTGACGTCTGTCAATGCGTTGTTGTCGAGTTAACTCCGAGTCGGTTCCCACCAGTACAGCACAGGTTTTTCGTGGTCGATTGCTTCCATCTGTTTCTCATTTTGCAACGCTGATACTGATGCAAAAGACCATCAATGATATTCCATTGACCCACCCGTACCCGACCACACGGGTACGGGTACAGATACCCACGGGTTACCCGTGCTGTTGCCTACTGTTAACTTTTTTGTTATGCCAACTTGTTCGCCTTTTCCACTTATTTCAGCCCTTGCTACTAATGTATTATTTAGTGTGGCAAGAAAAATAAAATAAAAAAGTAAAATAGTAAACCGTGGCGCAAGAATGTAAACCCAACGCACAAAAATCTGCAGTCGCATGGGCAGAACGCTACGATGGTGTGACTCTGATCAACGTATTTATGCATGCAATTTCAGAATATCGTGGCCGATGCCTAATTAATAATTTTGCAGGTGCACTTCAGGCTTCCTGCAGACTTGAACTCCGGTTCTCCGATCTCCATTCCCCACCTCAGCACCACCTCATCTCCTCATTCGTGATAGAGGCACAGAGCAATCCATGAAACCGCGTGATTTATTTATTTTCCTTTTGTAAGGAATGTCACTCTGCTAGCCACGGACACCAGCTATGGAATTCCCTTTGTACCGGATCGAAGTACTACTTATGGAACTCCCTTTGTGCTCACTTACATACAAATAGTCGGTCCCTACTTTCTAGAGCTCAAGTGAATAAACTCCCCCTCACTCATTCTCTCTTGGTCCGAATCATTCCCCGTCGAACTCAATCATTCAGCCCTACACTTTTCTATGGCCTAGATGAATGAAAATGCTTCTGAGCACCAATGAGTTATCAGCGATCTGGGCTTTACGCTTCGCGGTCACTTATTTATCAACTATGCTCCAACAACAAAACACCGCAAATACATAGAATCAGTGGCTAGGAATTAAGGACTAGGGTTGGTTGCTAGACATCCCGGATAATGGGCGTACAGTTCACCGACTTCTAGTAGTGACAGAAGAAGAAATGGGTTTGTCTACATATTTTGTCTTAAATATACTTTGAAGCACCATGACTTGAATAAATACAACGAAAGATCCTCGAACAAATTCATCCACCCTGCAAAACACTCGGCAACCATTTACCTACACAGTACTGCTCGTCGGGACATGTACACGCTCCTGGAAGACAATCGAATTCATGCTAGTTTCTGCGTCGGATGCAGCCACGAGTTTGGCGTGATATTGTCGAACGCTAAGGATGAGGCAGTGGTCCCAGCACAAACTTTTGCACGACCAAGAGAATTCGAAGAGCACCAGTGAATATCAGAGCCCCCATAGAATTTGACTCCTGCAAAATTGATGAGCAGTGGTTACAAGCGGATGGCAACGATACGTCTGCCCACATTGATCACTGTAGAGAGAAGCTGTATGCAAGAGGCACCAACAACGCTAGCACGTACAGAGCTTAAGTAGAAAAAATAACCATATTCACATTACAAGCTCACTTTGCAAAGTAAAGCACGTAAGACTTTGTCAGCACTCTGAAACAGTCTCCGATGGTCAATCCTGAGGATGGGCCGAGTCGCCGCAGGTCACGAAAATGTTTCACAGCAACCCAAACTGAAAGACACAGCGCGAAGACCTCCCAAAGAGTGTAGAGCATAGAACAAATTGAATATAGAAGCTGGTCACCCCCTTCAAATTCATAAGCGCACATGTACGTGCCAGAGAATATCAATTCTTCTGGTATTCGTCCAATGAGCTATGTTCTTCAGGTCAACAAGTAAAGCATACCTGCTCCAGCATCCTCGAGCACTATTGCCGCGATTACTCCGCAGGCGATGTTGACAGCTAGGAAGATAACAACAAGGAAGACCAAAATCATCCTAGATCTCTGATACATGGCATGCAATCGAGCAATCATAATGACTTGCATCATGGTTTCAGTCGAGTCAATATCACTGAAGTATTGAAGCTGGGAAACTCACCACCCAACATGGCAATTACGACCACGCCTATCACATTCTGTGCGTAGTTCATAATATAGCCTGAAACACCTGATTAGCGATCACTCTCGTACTATAGTAAGATCAAACACTCTGACTCACACCTATCAAGTCATTATGGTGGGCCATTTGAATAGTCAGAATATCACTCACCACTGCAAATGAATTTAATCATTGAATGGGAACGAGATAGTTACAGAATACTCACTAAATTTGTCAGCGAGATCGTTGTCGTATTTGCTGTGTACTGCCAGTCAGAAGAATCGAAACACTATGATATGATACATACCCAAAATGTTGAGACTAATAATGAGATATGGGATATGAGTACAGAACCGACTTGTTGGCCACACTAACATACACAAAATATGGTATTCCAAAATAACGTATCTGGAACATTTTGGAGTCAGCACAACTTGCCAACCACACTATGGTGTAACACGAGATACGAACAGTGATATACAGCACAGTCATGAGGGACCAGCGTTGCTTCTGTCGCAAGTTCATTGTATTCTCCTGCTATTCTTTTGATATGGGACTCTGTCACTCACCCAGATCAGTTCGATCTACAACACAATTATTAGCGAGTTGACTGCTCCGAGAATAACTTTGACCTACCTCTTGTCCGAGTGTTAGTGCTGAAAATAAAAATATCATGAGAATATCAGCGGTTTTCGAACACCATCCTACTCACCCCAATCATATATCACCACGACGCCGGCGGCAACTGCGAAACCGCAAGTCCGAGTCAATGTTAGATCGAGACATCACCAAATGAAATGACGAATTCGAACCTGTCCAATAGCTGATAAAAATACACGAACTGATGATCGGCCACCAAATGGGATCATTTGAGACTACGGTCATATTTAAGGGATAGGTGTCAGCGAGTGGGTAATCTTGGGGGTGTATCAAACGATCTGGTGTTCGTGCCAGATATACTGCTGTTCAGCGCTTGTATCACTAAATCGGCATGATGGTGATGAATATTAATGCCCGCCTCACAAGGCTCTTGATGTGTTGCGACGCGAAAGCCTGTTGAACAGTTTCGATTGAATTTTGATTTACAAATCAGTTTTACCCGTTTAGTTCAAAACTCTTATACTCCGACTAATTTCGCTGTAAATACAACAACTCTCCGTTCACCAAGCTATTTATTCTCTACGGGTGCATCATCATTGAACGTTGACATCTTCCGATATCCAGAACATTCCACAACCGGTACCCGGTCTTACTACATCGAGTTCATAACACCATTCATCCAAATGAACAATCCTCTCTTGGCTCCGACCCAGTCTGCATCATATTCAAATCCACATGGAAAGATCGCATAGTCTATGTTCCGTTAGCGATCGAGCACGTTGGCACAGCTCTATCGCAATTTTTGTACCTTCAAGTTCATTATGGGACTCGATTTAGAGCCTTTTAGAGCATCTTTTTTGCAACTTCGACGGCAACGCTGCCCATCTCATTAATATTTGATAACCGGACTCCGACCCACTCCGTGCCCATTTGCACAGAATCATTCCCTTCTCATGGTGTCGTCTTCGCTGCCACGCTTTATCTGGACTGTCAACACAAGGTAAGCATTTTCTTTGAATTTTCTTATGTAGGATATGCTGGCATCTGCCAGGCTCTCACTGGCATCACGAATTATTGTCATTTATCTCTCTAGCTCGTCCCATCCCATCCGTCATTACTCTCACAATTAATTCGTTTTCGCATACGCGATTTCTCCCGTTTTTTCCGAGTCCAGTCCAAATGACAGATCTCACTGTAGCTGTGTCCTGCCGACCAGAGCTGCTGTGTCATCAGCCATCTGAGCTTCTACTGGTCTCGGTCACCTCTCCTTTTTTGTGCTCAGATAGACGATAGATTTTGAATGGATTTGATGATTGTGAAATTCATGGAGCTATCAGCCATCTTAGCTCACCACGCGTCCTTTTTTTCTAGTTCACAGAACTTTTACATCGCGTCCCATATGATATCCCGCTCAGATGGATGATGAAGTTTGCCAGGTTTTCTCGATGATCTGACGCATTATCACCCATCTGGGGTTTCACGATAATCTTGCTTCTTTTGCTTTGCTCAGGCACACGATAGAGCCAGTGTGAGATGCTTGTGATCTCCTTGCCACACGCATTCATTCATGACAGAGGCACTCTCCTCAGACGTGGGCCTGCGCTGCAGCCAGGAGTCTGGATGTTGGCTTGATCAACTCGGGTCATAATGACGTCTCTTTCAGCTTAGTTTGAAAATGGGTACTTAACCCATCCGATGAGCCGGTTCATACTCTTTGGGTAAGCTGCGAGTGGTCTGCCCGAAGAAATCTCTTACAGAAACCTTAGCTCTTGAATTTGGTGCTGATCGTGGCGTTCCGACTGTACAGCGATAATTATGAAAATCAACCTGTTGTCCAGCTAGAAAATGAAACGGCTTTCCAAAAACACATATTATTACTGTAATCCAATTGCAATTTGTGCTGTTATCTTATAGAACGGTGCCTACAATGAATTGTTGATCGTGTTAAGCACCTGGAGAAAAAGATCAGTAAATTTTCAAATGAACGCCGAGTTAAATGATAAGTCAGAGAACCGAGTTTCGACACTAATCATCAAGAGATGACATTGAGACGGCACTTCCTAATTGCATTCGGTTACAGATCATCGTATAATGTGAAAGAGACGATTCTGAACGATGAAATCTTTGTTCACTCACCTTCATAATCGATAGCGTTTATTTAGGAGCAGTAAAAAGTTGAAAGGCACTTAAGGTTTCAATTCAAGCTCCGATCTAATAAAAGGGAAAAGCATTTGTCGCCTAACCGCTTTCTCACGACCACAGCCGAGCGTCTCAGGGGATAAGCTGTTAGCAACTGCTAGCAAGAAACTCACCATTAACTAGCTAGAAAGACTACCATTCATCAGTGGTGAGCTCTACGTCTTTTATCATCAAAGATTCATACTCTATTGTAAAAGATTTATTCTCTATTTTCTTACGTTTTTCTCATTTTTAACTACATTTTTGAGCCACTCAATTGACGATCTCCTTGTCGAGATTACTGTTTTATCTTGGATAACTACTTTCTGGCATGTCGTATATTCGGCCTTTGTTCCAGGGGCATCCTCTTTGCAACCTTTTATCTTCAATTTATGCTTCCTTCATGTCTCGACGGTGCTCACATATCTCCAGAAATTCTCCATGGAGAACACCATAGCGAACATGCCAGTGGAATCAGCTTCTGCCATTGTGCAGGGTACAATTTTTATCATTTCCTTATTTTATTCTTTGCTAACCCCTTGACATGCAGCTGTAGACCCTAATGAGCCTCCCCCGAAGCGCAAACCTGGACGGCCCAAAGGAAGTGGGAAGAAACAACCTCCTGATCCCGCCATCATTAGCGAAAAGATTAAGCGTCCGGTAGGCCGCCCTCGTAAAGATGGTTTACCTGCCGGATCTGTCGGCGCTCGGAAAGCAAACCAGCAGCGACGGTCGAGTGTAAAGCTGAGTGCGGATACACCACAGCTTCCGCCTGGTGTACCATTCCCTGGGGTGCGTGTTCCAGTTTGTTCAAGGTCTCCGAAGCACTGATTGTTTGTCCATAGGCATATTATCCACAGCACCCCGGCATCCCACCTCCATGGCAAGGATTCACCCCTCAAGCCCCACAAACAACGCCTCCCATTACGAATGGCAATACAGTCCCCAACGCTCAGCATCCTTCCATCGACCCTAACCTTGGTCGTGATGAATGGGCGGAACTTTCATGTACAAAGCCCAATGTGCTCATGCAGGCCCTTTTGGGAGCTATTGCCGCACCTAATCCCATCGCCAGCGGCGGACCTACTGTTGAAGAAGCTTTCAGGTCCCATCTCGCTTCACTCATGCCATCTCAAAACCAGAACAAAGATGCGCATCCCATTCCTTCTCTTTATTCGGTCCTTAGGACATTGTGGCTTCCTTCATCGCCATCTTATCTATCATTGATTGCGCCTCGGACGACTGCCCGAGTCACGCACTCCGAGCATCGCTTCTTGTATTGGGATCCGTTACCTCTCGTTCTTGCTGGTATCCATTGTACCGTGTGCGGGAGTACTCTCCAAAACCGAGGTCGCATCCGAAGTGGCCCAGTAAAAGTTTATGACCTTGACAAACCCTTCTTCATCATCGGATGCGAGTACGCATGTAAAAGTGTATCGTGTATCGCTAGCACGACTCCTGAAGGACGCAAATTCGCCAGCACGGACGCATCTGTCATGCAGGGACTTCCCGTGAGGTTAAGAGAAGAGTTTCCAGCGCGATTGTTACAGGGTGACGCCGATCTGGGCCCTGGAAGCAATGTTTGGAATTGGCATGCTGTCGGTGTCTCCAAAACGCTTTGGAACATGGTGAAAGCCTGTCTAAAAGTTGGGATGTCGAAGGAAAACATTCTTAATATCATCAACGCTGTCCAAAACCCACCTGCTGACGAGAAGAGGGACCAAGATCAGGAATATGATGTCGACGATGGTAGTGTTGGTGCTGATATATTTCGTCGAGAAATCGACAACAATAACCAAGTATGCACCTACCTGCCTTCTACCTCTTATCTGCTAATGGCGCAAGCAGGACGCTATAGGCGAATTTAGCGATGCATGGAAGGCAGACTCTAGTGCTCCAGAACCTGGCCCATCAACCCAGATCCACCCCACTATGCCTCAACCCTCATCGTCTACTCTTGGTAGTGTTACACCTGACCATCCTACTGCATCAGTGTCCACGTCTGTACAACCGCAGCCGCAACCTCAACCTCAGGCACAGGCACAAGCTCCGCCGCAGGTACAACAATTTGCTTTCGGACAGCCAGGCCCGTATGTATCGTATGCCTATCCCGGGTACTCATATTACCCCCAGCACCCCCAAAGTCAAAGTGCTCCACCCCCACCAGTTTCTCAGTCGCATACACCAAGTGAGCAAAATGGACTTAAACGTGCGTATGGTTATGGAGAGACCAATGAAGTTGCGATCCTAGAGCCCTCGCAGAAGCGAACTCGACACTGCTGCAAGTGCGGTTCGCAGGACTGCAAGGGCAAAGGTGGACGCACTTTTTGTATGAATGCATGTCAGGATTGTGGGAAGATAGATTGCAAGGGCCGGAACAGCAGGCGTCCGGACAAGGTGTGCTCGGAAGCGTGGAATTAAGTGTAGGATTGTATTGTGCTGGTATTGCGAGGACAAGAAATACAATACAAAACCACCTCTTGCCTACTCTTGGAAACGTAATGTTCTGTATTATTCAGATTACATGCTACGTGCCATTGTGTTAGTTTCTTCATCTGATTTTGATATTCTCTCTGTAGCCTTTGCCCTCGCCTGAAATATATTATTGTTCCGGAAAATCGTCGGAGCTGGTGGTAAGGTAGTTATATTAAGTGAGTTAAAGTGGACAGAGATTTACCCCCCTAAAACACGTTATCATCTGGTAAGCTACAAGTATAACATTTGAGGTTATCAATGCAGACATTTGCTGACACGCTCACCATGATGGAAGGAAGGAATTATCTTTTAAAATTACTCGTCGCCATCGATGACGGTTGGAATATAGTACGTGAGGACGCCTCCTGCGTCAGCTATCTCGCCGATGTAGACGTACAAGATAGCACAGTGATTGTGACATAAACCTGTATGAACGAAAAGATTAGTGAGACGGAACGCCTAAATGGGAATACGTACACAAGATGGTGGTGGCGGATACAACATGACTGTTCAAAAACTTGAGGAAGCTCCGGATGGAGACAAGCACGCAAAACATTTTGTCAGGATCGGGCTTATTTAGTGAGATGTCTTCTGCATCATCGTTTTCATCGTTCTGGGCTATGTCGTTGGCTGAGGGGTAGTTATAAAAGATGTCATTAGCAGAGCAGACTGCGTTACTTACCCATTGATGGATTACCGCATTTGACCCACTGTGTCTCGAGTTTTACGGTGTCGGTATTGATACATAATTGAAGGATACCACTGTTGTTCGCGCGCAGTGCAAGAACGTCTGAGAGCGGACGTAGCCTCTCCACTATGGTACGAATTTTTAGTAGAGGGGGGAGTAAGACATGAACCTGATGTGTATTAGCTTTCACGGTAAGCATAATGAAACGATCACCTACCTCTGGGTCTGGGCACCGTGGTTCGTGGAGTTTATCGCTTTCAGCTGGTCGTATCACGTCTATACGTACGTCGTGCGCAACCCGGACTTTGCGTCCTGTCCTAGATATCCCGTACATCTCGAAGCTCAACACGGCCTGCTCGTTTTTCTTAGCAAGCTTCATGACGACTTCATCAGCGTCGTACGAAGGAAGGATAGCAGCCGCTACAGAGGACGACGATGCTGATGAAGAAGACGATCGAAGAGCTGATAACAGTGCTTCTGTAGACAGTGTCAAGGTTATTGCATTATCTGCATTGGATTGAATTCGGTATGATGTGAACATGGTGTCGACCTTCACGACGCTATCCGTGAATATAAGATGCATACAGTATAAAGACACAGAATTCAGCTTACGACCAAACTTGAATTCCACCTTCGTTCGCATCATCGTTGCAAATGACGTGCATCTCGGTTTCGGTGAACTTCATGATACATGTTTTCTGTAATTTTTCCACCGCTTGTATAAGACCTAAAGGAAATTTAAAAAGACGAAGCACCTATCCACATAATTACTGACGATAGAAAATTGGGGCATTCTCTATGGTAGCTCTGAAACGCATAATGGACGTTGGTGGCGGAACGCGCGACGCGTAAATGGGACACGGTCACATGGGGTGCTCTATATTATTGGAAGTACGTTCGGCAATCCCCGAACGTGACCCCTCGAACCATCTAGTATTAGCACCCGTTTCGGGTCCTTATTACTCAGTGTGGCCCTGGGTCGAGGGCCACCTTGGTCATCGATTCTTTTCGTCTTTCCATCATGTCGCGGGAAATTGTAAACATTCAAGTAAGTTTATAATTATCGCTCCGCCGTTGTTCTGACCTCTCATTCTATCGATATAGGCTGGGCAGGTGAGTCATCGTGCATGCACGTAGCCTGGGATCAGGGTTGTTCATGAAAAACAACCTCACAGGCAGGAAACCAAGTTGGAGAGGCCTTTTGGAGGATGCTCTTAGCGGAGCATGGCCTCGACGATGCTGGGGTGAGCCGCTCTTTTGAAGTTCAGGACTCAGTCCACGTAGGCTCGATGTCAGCTGACATGGCGACGTCATACACCTAGATGTACAAAGGCAATGATCCTCAACAGATTGCACGAGTTCGTCATCATTAAATTGCTCGTCGCCTATCTCTGATCTCTGTTGCTCACAGGCAGGCGTATACTTTACACAAGTGGACTCTAGCGGACCTACCAAGTACGTTCCGCGAAGTGTTCAGGTGGATCTCGAATCCGGGGTCTGCAATCGCGTCAGTTTGATTGAATTCAGTTTTTATACGACGTTCTGATTTTTAGTAGCTTCGTTCGGGGCCGCTGGGTCAGCTATTTCGTCCAGATACGTACTTCACTAGCGACTCAGGGGCTGGAAATAACTGGGCGAAAGGATGTAAGCCTCGTATTGCTTTGTACTTCATGATCTGATGGTATGCCGTAACGATGCTTAGATTACACCGAAGGTGCGGAGATATCGCCATTATCCCCTTCCTCAGGCCTGATGAGTCCGAAACGCAGGGGCCGAATTGATTGACGGCATCTTGGATATTGTTCGAAGACAGTGCGAGGCTACAGAGGCATTGCAAGGATTCCAGATGATCCACTCACTCGGAGGTGGTACTGGCGCTGGTCTGGGTTCTTTGCTTCTGTCCAAGCTGCGGGAGGTCAGCCTTGGTATCACTACCTGGCCTGCGTGTATACTGATTTATGAATAGGAATATCCTGATCGAATGCTTTCTACGTTCTCGATTCTGCCTGCACCCAATGTCAGTGGTTGACATCTCCCAGGTGAGACTAATAACTGATGTTGACTTGCAGGTCTCTGAGACTGTTGTTGAAGTAAGATATGACTCTCATTTTCGGGCTGATTTGTCGCTGACCAGCATCAGCCATATAATTCTCTTCTTTCTATACATCAACTGGTCGATAATTGCGATCTTACTATTTGTATCGACAACGAGGCCTTGTGAGAATTTCGCGATCTGTTTACCAAGCCACCTCCTGATGAAATCAGGTATGACATAGCCGTCCGCACTCTTAAAATCAAAAGTCCTGGATACAAAGATCTGAACCAAGTGAGCCTCAATACCTTTACATTGTGTTCTATCATTTAATTTCTATTGTAGCTCATAGCCAAGGTCATGTGTGGTGTCAGCACGAGTCTAAGGTTTCCTGGTCAGCTCAACGGGTAAGCAATCCCTGATCCATGGGTGTTTAGTCCTTCCAACAATTTTCTTAGTGACCTTCGAAAGCTTGGGATGAACCTTGTTCCCTTCCCTCGGGTGAGTTTTTTTTTGAAATACTTCTCCACTTTGTCTGATTCCATACTTTAGCTACATTTTCTGATGCCGAGTTTCGCTCCATTCTACGATCCAAAAGCTCGAACTTTCCAGAGACTCTCTGTATCAGAACTCACCTCATCGTGAGTACACAACTATTGGTCTTCGATCTTCACTTATTGTGCCACAGGCTGTTTGACAAAAAGAATCTCCTGGTTGCTTCGGATCCTCGATTTGGGTATGTCCTATGACGCACAAGTAGAAACGGCTGACTAATATTATTCGGAATCCTAGTCGATACCTGACTGCTGCTTGCATCTTCCGAGGCAAGGTGTCATCACATGAGGTACGTCCATCGTACATGTTTGTGAATGTGACATCTGATTCTTTTTCGTAGGCAGAGGTACGGTGTAGTATTGTCATGAAATCGCACTACTAATGCTTGTGCAGAACTCTGTTATGCAACTGCAACGCAAGAATTCGAATCTATTTGTGGAGTACACAAAAGTCCTGGTCTGGTAGAGGCTTCACTAACACATTTCAGGTGGATCCCGGATAACGTTTCCGTTTCGCTTTGCTCTGTGCCCCCCGTGGGTCAACCTCAGGCAGCGGTAGCCCTTGCAAATTCAACGTGTATGCAGGAACTCTTCAAGCGTAACCTTGACCAGTTTGCTCTTATGTTCAAGCGCCGCGCATTCTTGCACTGGTACACTGGGGAGGGCATGGATGTGATGGAGTTCACAGAGGCGGAGAGCAACACTCAGGATCTGATGTGCGTATACATCTATACCATCGTACATAACTGACTGTTGTACCTTCTAAATACAGATCAGAGTATCAACAGGTAATATTGCTTGTTTCTTGCGATAAGACAGATTGACTGATTTTATATCCACAGTATCAGGAAGCTACAGTAGAAGAGGAAGAAGCTGACATCGAGGGCGAGCAATAATATAGGCTGAAAACCGCCACTTGGGTTTTCTTTCCTTTCGTTGTCATCCTACATATTTTCAGCATAGATCCACTTGTGCAGCCTATTTATATCTCTGCACAGAGATCCTTTTCGGACCGGATTGTTTTCCATGAATAGTTTCTATGAATTACGACTGCTTATGAGTCCTGATGCTTGTTTCTGCAGCTCTATCCATCGGAGCTTCGAGTGGCGGATTTGGTACGTTTTCAGTTATCGTGAGCGTCTAAACTTTTGAGTGCTCGTCCTTCAGATGTTATTATCAGAACCGCGATATCCTAGCATGCTAAGGATGTCACAATGTTCTGGGTGCGACGTTCTACGTACATGTCCAACTTCCTGTCATTTCGCTACTTATCATACACAGCAATATCTCACCGACGGGTGATGGATGATTCACAGCGTCGTTGCTCATACAACCATCATCTTGTATTCGATCAGCGCTCGATGTTAGTGTGTGGTATTATTAGCATCATACCGCCTTTGAACACCGGTGATATCGGAAACAGCCCGTATGATATTGTCGAACAGGTTATAAGAGCGACCTGGGGGCTTCACGTCTATAATTGTAAGATATTCTTTCAGCGATGGTTTCGACGATAAATTGGCTCGAGCGCTTGGCTGACCTCGAGCGCAAAATTGTGGCAGCGACTCCCGACTATGAGAGGTGCTTGACTCAGTCTTGGAATGATCTTCTCCAGGAACTCGACGAGCGCACAACAGAAATTACCGACGAGGGCTCTAATGTGGGTCATCTCCAATATCTCAGTTATGAGTCACTAATCGTTCCGTAGTACATTCCTCAAGTCCATTTTCAGTATCTAGACACGCTGGTCCCTGAGCAGCTCGATGATATCCGACGCAAGGGCTGTATTGTCATTCATGGTGTTGTTGAGGAGAGTGAAGCTACCAGCTGGAAGACTGCTTTGGACGATTTTATCGAAGCTAATCCTCACGTCGAAGGTAGGCCTTTGGTCCATAATCGATGGCTCTTCATTTCACTCACAACTGAACCTTGCAGGTTTTCCAGAGCAAGACAAGCAATTCCTCTTCCTTTAGTCAGAAGTAGTTCCTGATCACCTAGTATTCATGGATACTGATTCCACTTGCCAGCTGGACCCAATCACAAGTACAAGCACGCGCCCACCCTAACGTTCTTGAAGTTTCCGCTTGGCTTAATAACCTGTACCGTACAAAGACCGACAAGAAAATGGAAGGCGTTGATCTCGACGTTCCGTTGGTATACGCAGATCAGGTTCCGCATCCGTCGCCCTGATGTGCGATGGAATTTTGACCCCCCTCACGTTGATGGTATGCCCGCCTTTCTTGCAAAAAACAAAGGGTTTTGATGCGCATTTTAGGTGGTTCCATCGAGCGCTGGGAAGATGACAACTTCCGCAGGTATTTCGCAGACATATTAAGTGGTAATTGGCGCCAGCACGACCCCTATGAACTTGAGGGCCGTCTCAATGTCCATGCATCTATGTGCGGGAAACCTGGACAAGTATGTTGTGACAGTGCTATTGTATGCACGACTCACCCTTGTTTCTCGTAGGCAACTATGTTCCGGACCTTCCAGGGTTGGTTAGCTATGACGTCAGAGCTTTCTTTAATCGGGCTTGAATACGAAGGCTGATATCGATTCCAGCCAGACCGCTCCTACCCAAAGCACTTTGAAAGTATTCCCCGATGTGCCCTTGTCAAATGCGTACATCATCCTCCGCCCATTCTTCCGACCAACTGTCCCCCTCGACTCCAAGGACATACTTGATCCGAAGAACTGGGTGTTCGGTCTGTGTACAACGCCTTGGTCTTTCCAGTATTCTCCTGATTGGTAATTCTAGATATATCCACTCCTGATTTTCCTGGCATTCAGCCTCGTGACGGCGGCTGGGTCGGCCTACAACCCACCCCAGAATTACATCCTCATCTCAGGCTTGATGATACAATGACCTCTGTTCCCAAATTTAACCCTGGTGACATGATATTCTGGCATTGTGTGCGTCATGCGCCCACTTTTATTAATCATTCTTGTTAATTGACCGTACAGGATGCCGTTCATTCTATCGAACAGGAGTGCACCAGTTCATATGACTCTGCTCGTGAGTCTGATTCAATAAGCTCTGTATGAATGTTCAAATTCCAGCGGTCGATGTCCAGTCATGTACATCCCAGCTGTTCCGCAGACCCCTCAAAATACGGACTACCTCAAGAGGCAGGCTGAGAGCTTCCTTGCTGGTACTAACCCGCCTGACTTCGCGAGTGACGGGACGGGTCTGCCATACGTTGGACTTGGCGTTGATGCAGATATCGTTCAGCCTATCAGCCGAATCGCGATGGGTCTCCCTGTCGCTATCATATAGTGACATGTTATGCGCTCTATTCTGCAAATATTGTTTATTTACATATACGTGAACAGGTCGTTATCATCGACATGTATATGTACTTTATCATCTAGCTTTACGTGCAGGTTGTTCGATGGTACTGTATAAACTATCCAGATTAGTGCTAGATAGAAGGAAAGTATGGGTTCCAGCCTCCACCTCCACCCCCACCAAGTATCAGGGGACTTTGAGGCACTGTTTCAGGTGGTGCGAAGCCCATGAGGGGAGGGAACGTCCAGAGTGGTGACAATCGTTCGGTCGGCGAACGAAGCACAGATGAGGGTTTCTTAGCCACTCCACTCAGACCCTCACACGGGATGACGCTGGGAGGCAGGCACTCCATAGGGGATGGTGTACCAGGAAGCTCTATGGGGCGAAGGTAGACCTTTGGTGGCTCACACGGATTGGAAGTCTGCAGTGGGCGGTGCAGAGGTGAGTCTTTCATGTTGTGTCCAGAGGAGGACTTCATGGTTGGCATTGTGCAGGCGCGAGGGATGGGCTTCGAAAGATAGACTGACGGTAGAGTTAGGCCAAGTCCAGCAGGCGGCTTCGATTGTGTCATAGTGGTGAGCTCGTAATCCGGAATAGCACGTGTATTAGAAATAGTATCAAGACGAGCGAGCGAACGTTTGTTGATAGTATTTGAGTTAGGAGTGACGGCTTTGGTGGTGACACTGAATGAGTGGAGAATGGAAGCAGCTCGTTTGCGTTGTTTTGTGTCCACTCGTAAGAACTTGGGTCTTGCCTTCTGGGGGCTTGAAGGAACTTTGATATTCGACCCGCGAATATCACCATCTGAATCATATCCCACATCCTCCTCGACAATAGCGGGGTTTATAGGAGAACGGAACATTGAATCCTTAGGAGTGACGTCGCTGAGCGCGTGCGAGACCTGCTCGCGAGCTTTGGACAGCTTTGCAGATGCGGCAGCAATAAAATCTTTAGTCTTCTGGGATGATGTTTGCAGATTTGGAGATCCTGGGGGGCTGTTCGAAACTTCCGTGTGTAAGCTGGAAGCATCAGAACCGTGATAGAAGAAGGATGAACTAGATCTAGAAGACGAAAAGGAGGTTGAAGAAAGGCTGTGCGTCCGAGAAGAGCTTTCAGAAGATGAAGATGAGCTGGACATCATGGTTCTTTGTAGTAGATATGGTTAGGTGGCATTCGACCACATAGGCGACTTATTCATCATATCCTGGTCTGAATCGAAATATCTGGCAGAAACTATTGCATCAGGATTCCTTGGTATTTTTTGTAATTATAATACAATAGATTGACGATTACGAAGGTTCTACCATTTTGCGTAAGGCAGGAACTTGCCACTGTAACGGGAGATGATCAGATGAGGACTTGAGCAGAAATATTGGACAGGGCAACTCACTCGAAGGTCAAAACAACACGGTCACCCTTCGGGTCCGGCTTCTTGTCAACGTGAACTTTGCAGTCGATCATGGACATGATACCATCTCCAAACTGCAGAAACCAGGTTAACATATTGGCAAGTCGAATTTCAAATTTCTCACCTTCTCATGAACAACAGCCTGATTTTGATCGCTTTATGAGATCGTGTCATGGATGATATCAAACACGACGAACCTTGATGGCATGACCATACACGAGGACACTCTCGTATAGACGATAGAGTACAGGATCGGTGGGGGGCATAGGTCCGAGGCCACCACGGTTAGGCCACCAATGGGATCCAAGCTCACTTTGGACGCTAGCAATTGGAAGGTCCAGGACATTTGCAACAGCTGTGAGCTCCTCAGGAGTCATTTTGGCCTATGGGAATACGTCAACAATCATGACCCAATCTAAGTGTGCAGACGAACCTGTCCATAGAAAGCTGCAGCTACCCAGATCTCATCTCTTCCGACTGCCTTAGAAATAGCTTCAAAGGATAATCCTATATAGCGTGTTAGAAAATCCATAACTCGGTATCGCGCCCGCACCCATGCCTCACCTTTCTTCGCTTTAGCCTCGAAGAGTGCTGCCACAATCGGGGGCAGGTCTGCATAAGGCAGGTTGTTCGATGAAACAGTCTTCCTAGCTACTCAGTCAAGCTGTCACGATGAAAATCAAGAAAGAGATACTGACAGCAGCTTGCGACATTATGGATGAGTGAGTTGAGGGTGAAATATCAATGATGAGAACCAAGTATTGATTGTATATGGATCTCATTTATATCTATGCGTGCACGTGACTCCACGATGGTGGGAAAGGAGTTGGGGGCCCCCTTGATGGCGAACTCACGGAAGCACGAGGCAGTACAATTGCAAATGGATGAATTTTCTCGTCTCGGACCGGATTGGTTCGGAGACCTCAAGATAAAAATTCCCAGTTACTCCATTTGTATTTCTCAGACCTCCGAGTCGTGTCAAAGGCGGAACGGCTAGGATTTCGCGGAACTAAGTGGAGTAGAGTAAGCACACGAAGGACATGACATGGATGACTGAAGGTGTCACGTCTTGGTTCCGAATGCAGCCTTGGCGGAACGTGTAGAACTTCACGGAACCAAGCGGAAGGGTATATTGTAAACGGGTCATGGTGACGATTTCATTCCTTGGTCTAGGTTCGGCCGTGTCGGAAGGCGCAGGGGCTTCACGGAACAAAGCGGAAGGGTATATGCGCGCGAAGGACAGGTTATGGATAACAGCCACTGAGTATGTTATTTCTTAATCTCAGTCTGGTCCTGTTCATCGTTCACTGGTTTCCATATCTCTTTAGTCGCGTGCATGAACTCGTACAACTGTCCAAGTTGTTCTGCAGACATCTGAATACATGTTAATACCAGGAAACGAAGTCCATAGATGAGCAGAATCATAAAAACCTTTTCGTATACTGTGGGATCTAGTTTTTTGAAACTTCTCGAGTCCGAGGGATCTTGAGGTAGCTCATCCAAGTACATCTTCCACTGTGTCAGGAATCCCATGATGTGTACTGGATTGGTAATCTCTCTATGCCTTCTAAACTCTTTAAGAGCAACGGCGTAAGCTGATGATATGCCACTACTGGTGGAATACATACCAGCTTTGACATAGTCATCACCCAATGAACGCATTTCAATTGGGAGTCTCCTGTGCGCCCTGAGTAATCTGCGGTATAGGCTAAAATAAGAATTGAGTTACTCGCCGTCGCCAAAACATCACAGACAGACATACGGAATTGGCGGGTATAGTGCAACGCTCGCCTGGCGCAGGTCCAAATTCTTCGTGGTCGCAGACTCTGCGAGGCGAATGAAAGTAGAGTACATCGTGTAGTTCCTTTGATTTGCTTTCGGTCGTTGGTTTCGTTCGGTGACTTCCTGGTAGTGCTTCCAAAAGTTATGAAGGACAGTAGGCAGGGAAAAGTTTTGAACCCCCAGTGATTGTATAAAGGTGCAAGGAGTGACTAGACCGACCTCAAGTCACGGTGGAGGCCAATTCTTGTCAGACACTAAATTACTGCACCAAAACCAGATTCAAGAGATTTGTTTTGATCACGTGATTATTCAAGAGAGACCACTGGAAATCATATAGTAACTATGCAAGCATGTATACTACACGAACAAACCCTTCGAGAACCTTGACACCGACGTCTGTAATAATGCGGTCGTGGGCATCCAAGAGAGACCGAAAGTACGGGCTTCACATCGTACATTGTACATTTTTGATGCTCTATCGGGGCTCGATGCCCATCAAGTTCAATTCCATGTCGCTGAACTTCTGACTCAGAGCATGTCCGTATGACTCTATGACGCGGCGTGAGATAAGTAATGCCAGTGGTCCTGCTTCTGCAATGGGTTCATCCGGCAATGGATAGCTATCGTGTCGTGTCGTTGCTTGAACACACCTAGTTCGGGAATCAACATGCCTTATGATGAAGGCAATAAAACATCCTGGCGGCAAATCTTGATACAGTGAAAAATCTTAGAATTGTCACCGCAAAAATTAGAGTACAACTTACTAGTACTCCACCCAAGAATTGAACTACACATCTTCTCCGAATGAGAGCGGTCCTTTCCGTGTTTTCTTCGGCTTTTTCTTCGATGCTTTCTTGAAGCCGTCATCGCTGCCATCCGAATCTCCGACAACCTTTCGCTTGAGCTTGTTGGATCGTTGGGCCTTCGTGCCTGAAGAGGAAAACGACAGGGTGACAGCAGCCTCTTTTTGTTTCTTCCTCGAAGAATTCACGTCTGATTTCGTGTCATCTTTGGCATCGTTTTCAACTTTCTTGTTGGGATCAGGGAGTGGTGGCAATCCTTTCTCTAAGCGATTGTCAGAGAAAGCAAAAAGTTCTGTAGGTTGATATGCACCTTTCCGCCTCTCATTCTCTGCTTCCCTCTCTGTAAGATGTTTGCCTTCTTTCAGCACAACCACTTGAGGTCTTTCATCAATGTCGTCTTCGTCTGCACTTCCAGGATCATCATCGGGTCGTTCGGGTATCGCAGTACGAACAGGTATTGGTGGACGTCCCGAACCATCATCATAGTATTGTGGCTCATCCTCATCTTCGTCCCTTATGCCTTGAACTTTATTCTGAAATTTTTGCAAGAATGCAGGAACATGGGATTGGTAATGTAAACGAGAGGATAGTTGTTGTCGGGTGGGTTCCTTGGCAGACATAACACTTGTACTTAGCCCATAAGCGCTTCTGAGAGTGCATACCATGGCAGAACTTGTTTGCACGTATATAGCTTTGATTATGAGTATGTGTGCATATGTATGTTTTGCCCCTTGAGAATGATCAATGATACGCGACTTTTAACGATCTCAAAATCAAATCATAAGCAGATGCTGGGACTCACAGGAACCTACAGGTGTACCACGAGGCAATAGGATCTCTCAATTGTATGTTCAATCGCAAAGGTCACCACTAACATGCGCCTTTCCCTCGACTCTCTTGATGATGATACTCTCCTTGGCGTCTTTGCTGTACTCACAGTTCCAGATGTTCTCAGCCTGAGACAAGTAAGTTTATTCCGGCTCAACCGAGGTTTTTGCTCACTCTTTCCCGCAATGTTAGACATGTCGTAGACTGCTAGTCTTCTCAAGTCAGCAGATTGTATGGCAGAATATTGCTTCTTCTCAGATATTGCAGCAGGGAATACCCTTCTCTAAGAAACCACTCTCGAGTTTCTCTGTTCGCGATCTGGAGGACAGAGTACGCCGTGCCTACCATCTGGGGAAAGCTTGGAAAGCTCCTTCAATTACATTTCGCGCGTCTGGCTTCACAGCGAGCAGGGGAGGCCCTATTCAAGACATCCACTTCATTCCTGGCTATGATCGGAGATGGCTCATCACAGTCTCTCAGGGTATCTGGTCGATGATCATACTCTGGGATCGCCGTAGTTTGACACGAGTCACTTCCTGGTCCCCTGAAAAGGCTGTCTTTTCTGCTCTAACAGTGAACACGTCCGAAGATTCCGAAGCTGCTCTCGCAGTGTCACTGCACAGATACGAGTCTGTATTGTCTTACTGACCACACTCGACAGTTCACTAAAACATTTATAGCTCTGTTGTAGTTGAGATATTAGCTATCACATCTACAGCGCCAGACTCTCTGCCAGGGTTTGAATGTATTGCCCGACTCGACACGTTGCGCCAACCAATCGCTATGTGTGGGTCCTTAGTGGCATTGGCAGACGATGAAGCTGAGACAATAATATGGGACTGGAAAACCAAGGAGTACGCGGTTTTGCAAAGTCCTGTCGAAACGGACCTTTGGCGGGTACGTCGTCCTGTCAGTTGTCAGCCTCGTTTTCATCATTATGAGATATGTAGAACCAATGCACTCAAATCGTCTTTGCATACAAAACCATCCTTGTTGTTAGAGCTCGTTCAGTTCATGCGTTCGCGGAGCCAAAACTAGTACCACATCCCAACACATGTGTCCATCATCCTTATGCCCAGAGCACGTTTGGCTGGGTGGATGGTATCTTCGTCTCTGTTCCACCATCTTCGCCCGAAGACCCTACAAGAATGAAGGGACAGCCTCTGTCAATTCTTTTACGCACGAAGAATAATGACCCGTGGTCATCTACATTCAAGATTCAACTCTGGACTTTGAGCCCAATGAATGAAACTACTGTCGATGGCCCACACTACAATTTTCCTCCTTCTATGACTACAGAAATTGTCACCCCACGTCGAGGTGCCCTGCGATGCACCGACATGGTGCTTGGTCCATATGGGACTGCAGTCTGGGTGCAACCAGAAGATTACTCAGTTGCAGGCCTAATCTCTCCGAACATTCATCTGCAAAATATACCTGTGCCACGGTCTCACGAAACACTTGTCGTCGCTGCCTTCCCTGGGTTGTTCAATACTCAAGGTGAAGCGCAGGTCAAGTCATCGTGGAAAAATCGTGGTGAGAATTGGACATGTCTTGATTACGACGAGGAAAGAGGCTGCGTTGCACTAGGCTCGGCCGCTGGTGCTGTCACTATCCTAGATATTTAAAATTCAGTCCATGTTAGTTCGTGGTTCTAAATGTTTGAGGCATGCAACCAGTAATCTGTATGCTCCCGATGGACATGCTAAATTCCTGTCATACCAATTCGCAGCTCAAAATCCTTGACAGATGCCAAGCAAACATAACGTCAGGAGCAGCAATCGTATAGAAGTACTGTACATAACTTCCTAATTCCATGGAGGTAAGTGATTTCGTTTCGAGGTTGTCGTTCATAGCTCAGCAAGTTCTCGTTCAAATCAAAGGGCCGTCCTCAGCGAGTGCTCCACGCATAAAATCACTCTAGTATAAGCGCAAAAGGACATTTGTAAGTTGATATCAACAGATGCTGTACACATCGGCTATTGTAGCAAAGGCCTCGGCTTGTTTGATATCAAAAATATAACATAATGTCTTGCCGCCGCCATCAGTGTCGATTTCTGTGTTAGGTGTGGTCAGGTCTTCGCTTATCTGTTGACATGCGAGTAAATCCACGGTCCAGGGAAAGTCTCAAAAAGCCCAATTGCAGTAACAGTTTGCAATCAGTATATCGTTTTTTTTTTCGTTGCGTTCGTTTCTGGTAGTACCAATCAGGAAACCAGTATGAAGTCAATCTCTACAAGCATGTCGCCGACACCTAGAGTTCATTCCCTGGAAGGATTCAGTATGATTGCTCCTGGGATATATCTTCGGGATAGCCGTGAACAAGGCCAGGGCTCGGACACATCGCCAAAGTAAGTCTGGTGTGAGTTGCTTGACAAGACAGCTCATCAGGCGTTCCACAGTGTCATTTTGATATTCGCATGGAGTAGGCCATTATTCGTCTCATCCCTGTTGAAGTCCTGGTCTAACGTGTTGCGTCTATAGTGGGTGCACAGCTTAGGTATTTGCGGAATTATACCAACACATATACCAAGTTATATCCAAACGCGTCTCAAATCGTTGTTCGGTCCAACCCCGACACGTTCTGGAGTAAAATTAGTACTATAGTGAGCACATCGCGTCGATTGCTCACTGATGACTTGTCGCCTCACACGATTAAAAGCAACGACGTCTCGTGCCTGTTATTGAAGCCTTGGAGGCACTGCATTGCTTGCCATCTTCTAAATCTTCCTCTGCACAAAAGCGTCCCCGAATACTAACACACGTATTTTCCAATGGTGGGTTCGCCCAGGCTGAAATTAGAACGAGCTGATTCTTCACCAGGAGGTTCCCTGCAACTGACATGTCTTGGCCACATGCTGCAGCAGAAATATGGTTCTGTATTCGCCCAACGGTCATTGACGAGCGCATTGATCCTTGACTCATGCCCAACAATTGTTGACTTGAATACAGTCAAAATCGTGTTCAGCGCCATGGTCCAGAACCCGATTATCAGACCCATCATACTCACCTTCATATCCACGGTGTACTTTATCCGCCATTGCCTATCTCTGCTGTTTGGTAAGCGAATGACGTTGGTTTCAAACATCCACATCGACATGCGAAATCCCCGCGTTCTGCCATGGATGGGCCTCCACACTCCGCGTCTCTACCTTTTCTCGCGCAAGGATAAATCGAGTCCGTGGCAAGAAGTCATGCACCATGCCAAGACAGCAAAGGAGCTCGGAATGGATGTTCGGTGCGAGCTATTTGAAGAGAGCGACCATGTGTCACACATGCGGATTGAACCAGAGAGGTATTGGTCTTCGGTACAAGAGGTTTGGGCGGTCGCAATATCCAAGGAGAAACGCGAACAGATAATATCGCAAACTCCGCCAGATCAGCAGTATTATCGCAGCTTCCTTTAGCAGTTTTTGGCTTAGTTGCGGTGAAACTCAACACCGGCATTAAGTCCTGTCCGAGAGTTTCCAACGATGCAAGGCAGGACGATATTCGATTATTATGCATGTAGATCTAGCAGTGCTCGGGCTTCTGATAATATCAGGGGCGTGATGTCTGTAGTACCAGGTAACCATTGCAAATAACTCGATCAATGTGTGGAGTAACACTCGGACCACCGTCTGCTCAACGTTGCAACACCGGAAATTGAAGGGCGCGACAAAACAAATCGAACTATTGGAAACTATAGACATTTAACAGCGTAAACGTCACAATGATGCATGACTGACCACTAACAGACATCCTGCCTATCACTGGGCCTTCCACTAGGTGACCGACTCTATGGCGAAAGTGACGTGCACGAGGAGGTAGTTGAAGTGTTCAAATGAGAGTTTCGTCAATCCAAATGAATTTGGTTTGCTAGACTCATCAATGAATTGGCCATCTTGACACTGAAGCCAAGTGTGCAGCGCAGTGCAGGGACTCCATCATTGCTGGAGACTCCAGCAGACACTCCGATACTGGTAGATATACATAAGGTTGGAGTCACTCTTTTAGTCGGAGTTGAAAGACAGCATCTATTTCGAAAAGAGAACGAACGACTAGTACATGTTTTCATTCGTTTATGATATATCTATCATACTGCCAGGTTCAAGGTCATTGGTATAAATATCGCATTTCGGTGCTGCATAATGGGTGGGAGTAAATTCAACGCCCTCATGCAATTCAGACACTTGACTATCACGTCCATAGCAAATTGTGTTTTGCCACATGAGGTGTCATGTGTCGTGCAACTTACCCGTAATTCATCAGCCTGAGCGGATCTTAGGGGCGATAACATCTGGCGCAACTCTGGCCCCAAGGCAACAAACTGGAAAATACAAATTGGGTATACATTTTCAGATCAGTTAGCTTCGGCGAGGCAACAAAGTGGAAAATAAAAATTGAAGTCAAACTTAGGTGTACATATTCTGTAGGTATACAGTCTCAAAGTCTGCAATATCGAACTCCTTGGCAATTCACACGTTCGTGGCTATGACTGGATGCTACATGCAAAGTCGTCAGGATGTTTTAATCAACAAGGTGGGAGGACGCACGGAATCGATCATATGCCAATATGCACGAACACTATGCGCTGGTCCAAGGGCATTGTGATGTTCTCGTCACTCGCCAATGACTGGACCGCTCGGTGCAGCGCCCAGGCAGCTCGTTTGGAATTCATTGGACCATCTCCGCATAAGTTTTTGTAGAATGCCTTGACTAAGTGCTGCACCGTACTATCGGTGACCTTCCACATTGTCCCCACTACGCTATTAACCCCGGCAAATTGCAGGCCAGCCGCTAGGTGTATCACTTCGTCGGGCGTATGAAAGTTACCGACTGCGGTCTCACAGGCTGAAAGAAACGCAAATTCATGCCGAGACAGATCCATTTGCGTGATATCGAGGAGCGAAAGCGGCTGGTCGCGCATAAGAAAGGCTGATTTGAAGGGTTCGTCAACTTTCTGTGTCCCGTGACATGCGAGATGGAGCCAAGTATTGTCCCGCAACGCACACAATGCTCTCAATCTCGTGGCATCCACGCTGGTAACCTTGAAGAAGGAAACAGTAGGGGGAGGGGGCAAAAGTCCCCGCACCAACTCCAGCTCAGGCTCCACAGCATCCAAAGTGAATGAGGCACCGGCTGGGAAATCCTGACCAATCGCCACGAAGGGCACCTCCAAGGACCTCTCATGACTTCTGCGAGCCTTGATCAGCGCGGTGAGCGATGGAGTGTATGAAGAGATATACTGCTGCGAAAGGGACTTTCCCTTTGCCCTGTACTCGCCAGCAGCATGTAATGGCAAGAAATTGAAGAGAGACGTTGGGCACCACCATATTCGGGAACCTGGTCGTGCGATTCCACCCAGACTTTCGACCACCGGGCCGACCACATCGTTCCACAACTCTCTCAAAGCTTTTATCAGCGCTGTTTGGTTCCCTTTAGGACCAGCCTCTTTTTCAACTGCCTCTCGGACTGCTAGTACTAATTTGACGAGTTTCTGCCAATCGGTAGGGAGTTGAATGCTAGTCGGAGGTTGCTTGTGCGGGATGATAATGGCGTGGCACGACGCCTCGCTTGCGATGAGCACGATAACAGGCCCATCACGAGCTGCATCTTGAAGGTCAGAGAATAAGGGGGGAGAGTAGGAAGCGGGAGAAGCTTTCGATCTTCCGGATCTCTTCTACAGCTCTATTCCACTCCGCCACTAGACGTCTGTACCGGGTTTCCTCTGCTTCTCTATCGACTCTCGAGTTTCCTTCCGAATAGTTCGCAGGAGGTTTGTCGAGGAGAGAGCTGAGGTCTCTGAATCTCTTCATCAGGACTACTCCATGATCGCCGTGAGTCTGAAGGCCGTCAAGAGGGGTGCGGAGTCGTGTCATCTGGGTCCAGATGATAGTCCTGCCTTGTTCCAACAACTCGATAGCGCGACACACATCACCACTACGAAGAGCACAGCATGCAGCATCAACGGCAAGTGTACTTGGGAATTCCTTCATAATATTGTGACGAGACGATACTGAAGATGTTGTAGACATATAAGCGTCCAGAAGTTGCATGGAAGTTGCATATGCCGCCAGTTCAGTGGGATGTGAATGTTGAGAAGCTTCATCAACCCAACGCAGGCTTGTTCGCAGGCGGGATAGCAAGCCTCCAGGGACGATATTTGCTGCTGCCTTGAAATGATACATGGCAGCATTCAGACTATCAGTGCTTCACCTGCGATAGTATCGCCAAGGCTTGAACGATGGAACGACAAACAAACGCTAGCCAGCGAACTATGGACTAGTAATTGACAAGGATCATGTTGCATCATCAGAGCCAATGCACAGCATAGGTTCTCTCGTGACTCTTCGAGGTCTTCTCTATTGCCTCGGTGCTGAAAGCGGGAGGAGAGTTGAATCGCGAGGCTATTTAATGACATGGACCGATCTATGTGACCGACCGGGCGCAAGGCCAGCGCTTCCCTGTGAAGTGCGATAGCCTGATTCAAGTCTTCGTCGTTGCCTCGGTGCTCAAAGCGGGAGGAGAGTTGAGTCGCGAGGTTATTTAATGACCCGTACCGATCTGTGTGACCGACCGGGCACAAGGCCAGCGCTTCCCTGTGAAGTGCGATAGCCTGATCCAAGTCTTCGTCGTTGCCTCGGTGCTCAAAGCGGGAGGAGAGTTGATTTGCGAGATTATTTAATGACCCGGGCCGATCTGTGTGACCGACCGGGCGCAAGGCCAGCGCTTCCCTGTGAAGTGCGATAGCCTGATCCAAGTCTTTAGCGTTGCCTCGGTGCTCAAAGCGGGAGGAGAGTTGATTCGCGAGGTTATTTAATGACGTAGACCGACCTGTGTGACCGACCGGGCACAAGGCCAGCTCTTCCGTCTGAAGCGCGATAGCCTGATCCAAGTCTTTGCCATTGCCTCGACGCTCGAAGCGAATTTGCAGCATCAGAGCCAGATCACATAGCAATTGCCCTTGGTAAGCATGTCCGGTATTGTAGTATCCCAGTGCATCATAATGAAGGGATATCACTTCATCTAAGGCACCGGGTTCATCTCTCTCCAAACATCGCTGTGCTCGATGAAAAAGCTGATTTGGCGATAACGGAAGTATGGGTGCGGCAGGCCGCTCCTGCTGAAGATCATTTGCATCCATGCTTCCAACAGAATGCAGAGCGGATGTTTCTATTGCAATCAAAGCTGCTCTGTAAATGTGGCTGTTGGCGTGACAGACATCAAGCACTTCGCTCAGTAACTCTTCAGCTGTGTCGGCATCTGTTTGAGATTCCCGCCTTGTGAAGCGAGAGAGCAGAGAAATGGCAAGATGGAGTTGGGTGGTGGATCGGTCTGGATGACCAGTGGGATACAAATCAAGTGCGTCTTGAAAAAGTGAGATAGGTATGTCGAGGTCGAGGTATCTTCCGTTAGCTTGCCAACTAACGAACTTCACGGTAGCTAGATTGAACATTGCTGCAGGGCGGTAGGGATGATCCACAGGGCAGAGATCTGAGGCGCGTTGGAAGTGATTTATGGATTGGTCGAGATCACTGTCATTCTGCGTCCTGCGGTATCGTGCGAGAAGACGATGTCCGGCATCCGTCCTTTGAGCTAACGCATCCATATCGCGAGATGTAAGCTACAGATTACAGCGATCAGCATCAGAATCCCAGACTACATTGATCACTCACGGTAGTAAGGGGACAAAGAATTCCGCTGTCGTTTTGGTCAGAAAACCGCTGCTCCACCACCATGAACAGTGAAGTACAAGCGGATACGACTTCTTCCTGCTTCGGTTGAAATATTATGGCTGTGACACTCGTTAGCATCTGTCAGGCGTTATTTGCAATGGACAATACTGACGATGAGACCTTTCGCTGCGATCCAGTAATTCTCCAACAGAGATCTCGAATGTGCGGAGGAGTTCTCCGTAACAGAGCATGAGACCCAATTCAAATGATGCATACACGCTGACCCGAGCTTTAGAAGATGGCTCGCACGGCCTCGAGTCTTTCTCAATACCTGCAAGACAGACGGGGTTGAAGACCACTTACAGAAAAATCCGCTCGTGCCATTCGACGACAGCTTGATCCACGTGTGCAGATTTATTGCTTGTCCGATATTCAGCGCCGTCAACCTTGACTACCACATGGAAGCCAGCGGGAATCCGTCGGAGACCAAGAGCGAGATCAGTTGCGCGAATGGCTTGAGGGAAACCGTCAATACGAGCTGGATAAAGATAGATGATACATACAAGTAATGACGACTTGTTGCACTCCACTGAGGTGTATCTCTCCCGAGTCCTGTGTGTGTTCTGAGTGGCTTGGCTCCTCACCCATGACTGGAAGGGCATCATCGAGTGGATCCGAAACGGAATCTATCATGGGAAATCATGGGCACCACGTGCTGAGTGAAGGTAGATGACGCATACTGTTGATGGCGACTTGTATCATTTCATTGGTCACCAGGTTTGTCTCTCCTGAATCCTGGGGTTGTTGTGGTTGGCCCGGCTCCTCACCTAAGGCTTGGAGGCTATGATTGAGCGGGTCTGGCACGGAGTCTGTCACGAAACAAAACAAGAAACAAATGACAAAATGAAGTGCCGCCAGGAGTGCTTTTGGAAAATCGTCGGTACGTAGTAAATGAAGATAGGTGTGACACATACTATTGACGACAACTTGTAGCGCTTCACTGATCATAAGGTTTCTATGTCCTGTGTCCTGGGGGTGTTCTGGGTGACTGAGGCCCTCTTCCAAGGCTGAAGAGGAGTCATTGAAATGGCCAGGAACGGATCCTGACATGTGGCCAAAGGATGGATTTCAACTAACACTTGAGAATAAGATGCTCGCAGGATATCGCGCCACGCATAACCTGTGAATCGTTTACGGTGGGCGTCAGAATTATGCAACCGAAGCATGTTGTAGCCTGTATGGTGCGATATTGATTAAAGCACCCGCCGTAGTAGAGAATATGTTGCACGAGAAGGAACGTACGTCTATGACTGTGCATTTTGCTGCAAGGAGTACATGTGCATCAAGGATATTTGAGTAAGTCGATGCGGCCGGATCAACCCTAACAATTATTATGCAATAGAAGCTCAGGCCGCACTGCCAGCGTCGTGAGGTTGATCGTGCAGACAAGGGTCAGTTGACTACGTCTGATACCTACCTGAATAACTTGGCCTTGTCGATTGCCGCTTCAATCACCAAAGCACATATGTATAATGACCTCAATGAGGCAATCTCTTTGCATGAAGAAGTGCTATGTCTGCGCCCTGCTAGGCACAAATATCATGATACCCTATCGAACAACCTAGGTTCCTTCCGCGCCTATTTCAATGCGGTAATGTGAACGACTTCATGAGAGCCATCAGCCTCCTGCGCGAGGCACTGACGTTGCGCCTGCCTCATAATCGGTATCACGCGCTCAACAACCTTGCCACCGCTCTCAACACCAGATATAACACATCAAAAGCCAGCAAGGATCTCAACGAGACCATCAACCTGTACCGGGAATCACTTCAGCTATGGCAGCAAGGTCATCCCGATAATCATACAACTCTTCTCAATTTGCGTTCAGCGTTCTGTTCTCGTTTCATGCAAATTGAGAAGAATAAAGATGTTGAGGTGGTCATTCGATTGTGCCAAAAGTCGCTGAAGGTTTTGCCTTCACTGCACTCAAACAGAAAATTTCAGCTACTTGTGGTTACAGCAATCCTATTTGTCTCGTTACAAGGTGGAACGCAAGTTTGCTAATTCGTCGCTTGCTGTAGAGAACTTCAGACTGGCACCACGACATCCCACTCAAGCCTGCATTTTGCAGCCGGACTCCAGTTTTCTGGGTTCAAGAGCATCATCGGCACGCTGTGGGTGTGGTCTATGACGCCGTCGCGAAGGACGTTGTCGAATTTTTCTACGAGAATATGTTTAAGAATCGTATGATGAACAGTACGAAGGCGGCCTGAGCACCAACCGTGCGACGTGCTCCGTCAAGACGAAAGTGCCACTCAAGCAGAAGGAGTTCTTGATTCATACGGGTGTGTTGCGTTCGTCTAATACAGGCTTTCATGTTGTTGATTTTCGATCCCCTTTCATCTCGATCACTTAGCACCTGCCAGTTCAAGTTGTAGGATTCCCTTCCATGTTAACTGTTGTTTCGCATTCTTTCACGAAACCGTCCATTCTAGAGTCTTGTGCAATTCATTCAATACTCCGAGTATGAGTGAAATATGTTCCTTGTGCGTTCGTGCGGGAGGACGTGCTAAAAAGGAGCACCGAACGCGCTGGTGCCTCAATGCCAGTCTGATGGATAACGGTCAGCGCTTGTGCAAATGAAGGACCTTTGTATCACGTAGTGATTTTGTGGGCGGTCCGATCTAAAACCCACTAAGCGAGGGAGCGGGAATATCACAGACCCTAAAACATATGTCGTGCAAAATCAAGTAATTGATCGGAGGAAGGAGGACAATTAACACCTATAGTTCGAGCCCGTATGCACCCTGAGCGTCAGGAAGAATTCGAAACAACTATGAATGAGCGTTACTGTTGAACATAATTAGATATTCTGATACCTCTCCATTGGAGCGGTATTACTACTTTCTGCCTGTGCTTGTAAGATTACTCGCACACCGAAATTTCCTTGCTCCACGCGGGAGCTTGGTTGGTTTCTGGAATAGTGTGCTTGTCATCACGGTATGAATAGTGGCACTGCGTCGAATGATGTCCCTTCCCGGATCTGCACCATTCTTCGTATACTGTTACAGATATTCGCAGTCATTATGGAAATCTGTTCTGCGACGGAGTCGGGCTAATATGCTGTTAGTGAAGATTTCTCAATATTCATTTAGATAGTTTTTGTACCCATAGCCGTGTAGAGTACTAACCAAGACACTATTCGCTCCATCCTTTATCGGACCTCATCTTCTTCACGGCACTGCGTTTATCCTTCTCCAATCTCCTTCGATTCGCGTGGGCCTTTTCTAGATTGGCAACCCTTTGTCTTTGTTCTGCACTGGGTTCATTCGTAATAAAGTTCTTCGCAGCGCCCATCACAATGGCATGCATCTTGAAAAGAAGTTCAGTTCAGTTTGATATACATAATCGACAAGTTGAACTGACTTTGTTCAGGGAATCATCAATGTTTTGCGCTTGTGAACGAGAAGCGCTAGAAGAGACCAGTAAAGAATGCGACGTTTTGACGTAGTACGGCTTGAATGAAACGGTTTCAGTCCGACAGTCGCATCGTCAAGCTCCACAAATCACCGTCCTGGCGAGACTCTCGCGCGCCCATATCGGTATCCAAGGTGCGTCTACGCGACAGCGCGCAGAAACTTTGGTCTCTACTTTATTGACATTCTAACCAATATCAATTAAGTACACCGCACTCTCACGGAAAACGGTAATATGGATGCACCTGTCCTCCGGGACCAGAACTGCGAGAGAAAGTAAGTTCGACTAGATTTTTTGGGACGGTTTTGGCGTCTTGGAACGAGCGAAGCCAAACCTTCGCACCTTCTTGATCTTCTGCGCGGGATAGAGAAGCGGTCGAGGGTGGGGTGGGAAGGGTATGGATCAGACGGCATCTCCGAGTCCAGGTGGTCGTTAGTGCACACCAGGACTCTCTTGTAACTCGAGAAATCATAATTATACCACTTCGAACATTGATATGAAAGGACAGGCGCTCGTCGGTGCTACTAGTGCCAGTAATAAGTACTCTAGGGCATATTACATAAATCATAAGCGGAGTACTAGTACCGCAGGCGTGACCTGTTATTATCCCAGATCCTCGGCAAACAAGCCGCCCCGGGCCCCACCCGGGCCACCTGACTTTGACACTGCGTTAGAACTTGAGTCATTCAGGCTGCTCGTCGCACAAGTATGAACTGCCTGCGACTACAAGTTCCAATGTCAGGAAGAGTCGAATGTCCAATCAGATGCCATGGTTCTGATTGCGTTACTCAATGACAGCTGATGGTAAACTCGCTTTATAGGAACACGTGCCACTGTTGCTAGTTTCATTGGGGAAACTTTACTAATGGGGGTACCACGTACGTCTCTACCACTATGTCGCAGAAAGTTCATTCTCTGGAAGGGTTCAGTACAATTGGCACTGGGATATATCTTCGGAGTACCCACGAGCAATGCCAGGATACTACATCGCCAAAGTGAGTCGATGTTCGTGATAGCATAATAGCTGACATGTTACGAGGCCTTCAATTCTTTAGCGTCATTTTGATATTCGGATGGAGTACGCCATTACTCTTTTCGTTCTTGCCCAAGTTCTCGTCTAACGTGATGCATCTGTAGTGGGAGCACAACTTAGGCATTTGCAGAATTATACCCATGCATATACCAAATTATATCCAAACGCGTCTCAAATCGTTATTCGGTGCAATCCCGACGTGTTCTGGACTACAACGGGTACTAGAGTGAGCATCTCCCAATTCCTCACTGTTTTTTTTGCTGGCTCACAATTGAAAGAAACGGCGCCTAATGCCTGTAATCGATGCTTTAGAAGCACTGCACTGTTTCCCATCTTCCTCTTCTGCTCAACCGCCTCCCCGCATACTCACTCACGTGTTTTCCAATGGTAGGTTAACCCAGGCTGAATGCGGAACAAGCTGATCGTTCTATGCACCACCAGGAGGCTCCCTGCAAATGACACTTCTTGGACACATGCTACAGCAGAAATACGGCTCTGCATTAATTCAACAATTCATCACGAGCGCGTTGATCCTCGACTCGTGTCCGGCAACGGGTGGTGTAAAAACAATTAAACTCGCTTTCAGCGCCGTCATCCGGAACCCAATTCTCAGGGTCATCGTACTCGCTATGATATACACAATGCACTTCGTCGGCCTTGGCCTCTCTCTGGTATTGGGTAAGCGAGTAATGATGATGGAAAACCTCCGGATAGAAATGTGGAATCCCCGCGTCCTGCCATGGATGGGCCTCCACACACCCCGCCTCTATCTTTTCTCGCGCAAGGATAAATTGATTCCGTGGCAAGATGTCACACAACATGCCGAGATTGCGAAGGAGCGCGGAATGGATGTACGCTGCGAACTGTTTGAAGAGAGCGAACATGTAGCACACATCCGGGTGGAACCAGAGAGGTATTGGGCTTCAGTACAGGATATTTGGGCGGTCGCGATCTCCAAGGAGAAAATCAAGGATCAGAAGCTACTTGAATGATTCTAGGTTTCTGCCGGAAGATCTGTGCACCTGCATAGAGCACCCCTTCAATTGATAAACTATAGAGCTGCCATATTTGCTTTCCTAGACTCGGTATGTAGATGTTGCAATGATACTCCTTCCACAGCCTCTGCTTTTTCCTGATTCTCCATACGAGGTGCCATCATTGTGCGCTGCCAACTGATGATCTGAAACATGTGGAACTGCAAACAATATTGGTGGTTTCTTATATAGTAGCCTTCCTGATTGCCACACGACAGAATGTGTATTACATTGAGATGTACAATAGAACTATCTTGTATCTGAAGGGCTCGACAAACTACTGGGCACTCGCGGATCTGCCGTTGTGTTGTCAATGTCACGTAGCTCTAATCAGTAAACGTCTATTAATACGTCAACCTGCGAACTCGTCTGCAATGCCAATTTTCATAAATGTTTATATCTTGTGCACGTGCCTTGCCCGGTGGTGGCTTGAACTCGTCGGCGGCTCAACAACACTCCATTTTTCCATCTACAACGTCGAGTGCAAGTCCCACGTCCTCCCCTGCTCTTTCCCCCCATCTCCGAACTCGTTCCTACAGCTGCCTGAGGTCGCGCCTCCTCAGTTTAAGCGTCGCGTCACCGTGCCCTCGATCTGAACCTTTGGTAAACCATCATGCCCACCGAAACCATAACAAAACGCCTGCACATATCTGGTCTCACAACAACTGCCATCACACCTGCTGATCTTGCCAAGCGACTCGGCGCCTTTGGCAGGGTAATCTCCCTCGATGGCTTTGGCAAACTCGATGCACTAGGCCAACCGAGGCCTTTCGGCTATGCGACGATCGAGGGTACCAGAACAGACGTGGCGAGGTGTAAGTTCTTTTTTTTTTTTCTTTCTTTTTGGTGGAATTCATGGCTGAAATTGGCTAGGCGTAAATGTACTCAGTGGAACAGTATGGAAAGGCGCCAAGCTCCGTATTGGAGATGCAAAGCCTGATTTTCGTGAACGGTGCGTTTTTCTACCCTAGCTCACTCACTACCCACTGATCCCCACAAACCACAGGCTCGCTTCTGTTCCCACTCCACCACCCAAAAAACGGCGCGTCAATTCCAAGGTAGGCACCTATGCGCCTGACATGTCACTGGTCACGCCAGAGACAGCATGTTCCCGAGGAGGATGGAAGGTCACTGAGATGGGACGTGTAGTCAGAGTCATGCGGATGAGACCTGATAAGCCATTGGAGCCACCTCGGGTACTTACCAGTGCAGGGAAGAAGTATGACAAAGACGGAAAACTTGTGACAGGCAAACGCAAAAAACGCGTCAAACTTCCCCTCGCGCGTGCGCGGCGCCGGACGATCGATCCGACGCGCTGGGACTCAACACATCTGAAGGGTATCTGGTTGGATGCCGAGGTAGCGGGCCCTGTGGATCTTGCACAACACGCTAGTGGGCCTGTGGTCCCGAGAAAACGACGTGATGAGGCGGCCGAGAACGACGACGACGAACAAGACACCAAAAGTGCACCTAGTAGTCCTCTCCCATCACCAGAGTTGGCGCCCTTTCCCATTGCTCGTTCACCTGTAACTGAAGCTGCGACTGGAGCAATTCCCTCCCTCACGCAAGAAAAACTCACTTCTCTTGCATTCCTTCGTTCCCTCTTTGGGGACGGGGACGAAGGATGGGGTGGACAGGAGAGCTTGTCTGATATTGAAGACGCGCGTCTTGAGGGTAAAGGTAAGGCAAGGGTGCCTCAGGCTGGCACGCGGATGGATGTGGATGAGGGTGATATCGAGATTGAGGAAGTTCCGCATGAGAACTACAAGGATATAGAATTGGAATCAGAAACAGTAATGTCTACGCTCAACTCGCAATCTCGTCCTACGTCCACATCAACGCCGTCTGCTCAGAATCAGAAGCAAACACAACTGAAAGATCTGTTTGCGCCGAGGGAGGAGGAAGGTGTGTTCTTATTTCATTGTATACATCTCGTTTTATCGCACTACATTTGTTTTTTTTTCCCCTCTTTTAATGCCACCGTCTTCATTTTGGTTGATCTTGACTAACTGCGACTTGTTGCAGCCGGATTTTCATTAGTCGGTCATCTCGATCTGGACTTTGAGGATGAAGACTTGCTCGGGATTTCAGATCTTCCCCACCCAACCCAATCACATCACACGGTACCTCACGCAGTCTCAGTTCCTCGTGAGCAGCCACAAGAGCACCCAACGCTAGACTCAAATTTCCCCTTTTTCTTCCCTCTCCCACCAACCCTCCGTTCGCGCTCCTATAACGCGAGAAATGCACCTCGAGATATATTCTCCCTCTTCCCTCACGGGGACAAAGAGAAAGACAAAAACGGGAAGCCCTTCTGTCGCACCCAAACTACCTCCGAAATTCACTCCCAATGGGAGACCCAAAAAGGTGCGCTGACGAAGGAGTGGAAGGCTCGGTGGAGAGAGGCTTCGAAGGGGAAGAGAGGAAGGGATGAGTGAATGCGCTAGACTCAGAGAATTTGGAGTTAGAGGGCTCTTGTGCTAAGAGTATCTCTCTGGAGTCTGTATTGCGTGCACCATGAAATAGTGCACCGTGCCTTCATCTTACATGCTGAATACTTTGAACCTTTAACTAGCCACGAGGAACCTCAATATACTCCACTTGCGAAGACGTTGTCTTCAATATTGCCTCAGTACTACTCGCACCTCATTATTTTCCCTCCTAACTCTAAATAATACCCTCCGAGGACATATGGATCAAAATGTGATTCATACGTCCATGTCGTGCGTGTAGGTTAGACATACCGACTCTCATATGCATGCGTTAGGCCAACTGCAGGAGGCTATTACTCTTGCATGAATAAGTCAGGATCGTTTCGTCTCAAATGAAGATAGACTCGGACTAGAAACAACAGGAGAACTATCAGATAACCTGTTAGAATGGAGAACGAAAAGGCAGAACACGTGTATAGCAAAGAACGATTGTACATGTAAAGTAAAATATGTACAACGACTGTGTCTTGATACATATAAGATACACAATAACACGTCCCTTTCGATTACCTTAGCCTCCCAGTCCGTCCCGCTGAAGCCCAAACCACACCCAATCAGAAGCTTTTGAACAGAAACTAGTCTAACCCTGGTGCCGATGGTGCACTCACAGCCGGAGATAGCATCCGCCGTGGAGGAGCCTCTCCTCCCGGCATTCCACCCCCCAGCATAGAGGAGAGCATAGCCCCCAATGGATTATCAGGCTGAGTACGTGGCGGGGGAATTGAAAAGTACAACGTTGCTATCTCTTGTAGCGTCTAAACGATGCGGTTTGTTTTTAGAAAATCAAGAAGGCAATCCAATGATTTGACTTACCGTCCGAACCTCCCTGGTCGCTAAGACGCCACCTTTAGATTGATATGTCCCGCAAAGCCTTACCCAGCTCTCGCGCATCACTTTATTCTTGTCCCCATTCGCACGTTGACATGTCAAGACTGCAAGCTGACAGAAGTTGAGCACAGGCTCAGTCGTGTGTGTGATTTCACTCGTAGGGGCCACTGGCAATGGAGATGTCTGCAGCGGCGAAATCAGATTCGGTCGAGATGAAATCGCTTGTGCAATGAACTGAGAAATGAAGGTGCGAGCTCCGACGATGTTGCCATTTTGTAGATATCTGTGGTGGGATGCCATGAACTTAGAAACAATAACAATATGGACGCGAGTTCTGACTTACGGGAGTGTACCTCGAAGAGCAAAGTTCCCTAGAGCTCCGCCCGCTGCAGACCATTCTATCATCATGTTCGCTAGTGAACGTGCGCTATCCCTTTTGCCCGACGCGAGGAAATGAGGTTCTGCCGCATCGAAGGCCCCATCTACACATCGTGAGCACGACGGTCACTCTTGCAGATACTATCATATATATACCTTTGTACAAGAGCTCTCCGATATAGTGATGTAAGTCTTGGTCACCTGCAGGACAATCACCATGTCTGGCTGACCATCTAAACGCATTATAATGATCAGCCCTGGTCCGATCCGATGTGAGGACAACTGTACGATATGGATCTATCAATGATTGTTTTCCTCCAGGATCCAGATGATCCAGTCAGCGCGATGAGCTGGGTTAATCTCCCTGAGCATATCGAATCAGTGACGTATTCCCTTGCACGCGGTGGATCAGGAGCACACACCTCGAGACTCATCATCCACGGCCTCGCCCTTGCTTTCATATACTTCTAACAGAAACAATGTCAAATCTGTTCCACTTCCCTGCTGGCCAACTTTCAAGAGTTCCCTTGCACTCTGGAAGAGCACGTCGATGGCAGTGTCGTACTGCCCAGACTTGTTGTATCGTGAAGCGAAGGTGCGTGCTTTCTGGTGCGCTTCGTAGGGCTGCCCAGACGCGACAAGCGGTAGGATCGCGTTCAGGGCGCGAGAGGATGAACCGGATACTGCGGGCATTGCTGTGGTTCTAGTCGTGAATGATATGCGTATGCGCTTGAATTGGATTGCATACGTTCCGATATTGTTGGTGTCAGGGGTCCTTCTTGGCTTACTCCAACCTTGATCTAAATCAAATCTATACAAGAGGAACAGAGGACTATATAGGACACTAAGGGATGCTATACGCCATCCATTTGTCCCCACTATGTTCGTCTCCACCCACCCAATTCTTGACAAATCCCGCAACAACTGTTTTCGCCAACCATCCAACAAGGATCACAACTGTCGTAAAGACAGGATGACAGTCGAGCACAACTACGAAGGAATCGTTCAACAAGTGCGAATCATAAGAAATATAGACCAAGACAAACCACGAAGTCCAAAACCAGTCGCCATTCCACCCAAAACATTCCTAACGACCCACTCACGATCTAGTTTGTCCTCATCCCATATCTCGAGGGCACGTGTGACAAGAGGGCTGCTGTAGTATGAAGGATCCCAATAGTATGGAGAACCTCCAGGTTTAGATGCGGAAGGGCGCCATATCGTGAGCAAGAACAGAAGGAAGAGCTTTGTGAGGGAAGAGTAGAAAATTGTCAGAGGGATGAGCGAGAACCTAGGCTTGCAATTGAGATATTCATCATCACACGAGACTTTAAACCTCACTTGAACTGTTGTCGAACACCTGATATCTCTACTGGCGAGGTACTTCTCCTTGAACGAACAAAATCCAAGAGTGCGAGTACAAAATACGATGCAAACATCACTCCTCCATGAAATGCAAATGTTTCTGCAGGAGCTGTCAGCATAATGCCAGAATGAAGAAAAACAAGCATCGTACCTATAAGGCATCCAATGAAGATCCGGAGGAAGACAATGTTGGTTTCAACTGTCCACCGTGAAACGTCTGCGGATATCTGAGGATCTAATGACCATGATGAGAACGCGACAGCCTTTGAAACAGAAATAAAGCTCACTGAGCTGTGCCCATCGAATAACTAGGACAAATGAGCCATAGTGCAATGGGACTCATGGTCAATGACCTCACGTACATGCATCGACGGTGATAAGCCCGCAGGCAAGCTTCAAAATAAGCCACCACCTGTCCTATAAGCCTGGTAATCAGCGACTATATTATCGACAGACTCAGCAATTCCTCACTTTCTCCCTTTGTCGGTTTTTGGTAGCATCCAATTTGGGCTCGCCTTCCTGACTTGCCTCGAGGCCGGTCTTGCTCTTCCCAAACGCCTTTCGCGGTTCCGTTCCTCTATTATACATCAAATGTCTATACACTTCTCGCTTCAGCAGAATGAGGTCCAAGAGGAGCGTCAGAGAGTCGTGTTCGACATATGGATCTGCAAATTTCAGGCATTTGCTCTGCCAGTGATTTTCGCGTTAGAATAGAATCAAAATGAACAGCACTGTGCACCAACGCATTGTTCAAGTCTCAGGTTGTACGCAGATTCGTAAACTGTGTAGAGGTGTGATATAGGGTGCGTGCAGGTGATACAGATGGGCATGCTAGATCAGGAAAGTGACAAGGTTTTGATCAAGCCTCAGCCACGTAATTTCAAGCTCTGATGTGTTTCGCTTTGACACCGAGACAATGGGTTATCTACATTAATCTAAGTGGCATGTTCTACTTGCAAACCGCAGCTTTTTGACAACCTTTTGGGATTGTTCCCTGACTCAGATGTTGTGTTGGCGTCGTTCGCAGACCATTTATAATAAGAGGCGCTGTGACGCCGGGATGCACTCATATCGCGCTTTCACCCACCATAGACCACTCTAATTAATTCCTAAACTGCGTGATGACCATCGAGTACACCATCGGGTTGGTGAGTCCATATTCCCTGCGATCCAGATCAACGTTGCCCATCTTTTCAAAAGGCACCATCCCCACCAACCCTATTGAAGGACAAAATCATCTGCCTATGGGACAGAGGCGATGGAGTGCGCTGCCGCGATGTCCTTAAAGATGACGCGCTATCCTTGCACCTCTGTAGCGTTCACGGGTGCCGGGGGGCTGAAGACACCACCCTGACATGCTGGTGGGATGGCTGCGCACAGCACATGGAAAAAAGCGCCATTGTCAAGCACATTCAAGACATACATCTCGGCGTAACATATCCATGCCGGCGGTGCTGTGTGACGTTTGCAGGAAAAAAGAGCTTTGAGCTGCATTTGCTGGGTTGCCCAGCCCCAAAGAAAAGAATTGAGGTAGAGCTATTTGAACGTACACTCGTCTTTGAACGATCGCTGTGAGTTGCTAGAGTGTTTTCGGCGATTCATTGATCCTGTCGCATGAAAGGAGATTTATGTACACATACTAAATGAATCTGCAAGTAACATAGAAATCTAGAGCATCAGCGTTTGTGAGCGAGCGTGGTCGGAGTTGGCTTGTTCAGTAGTTCTTCTCAGGTTTCATGTACTCAGGTCGCGGCAGATATGTCCAGTCACGAAAGGATCAATGACTTCTCAGCCCATCTTCTAAGCCGGCGTGATTCCTTGATAGAGTGATATGCTTCCTATAGATCAATAAGAAATGGGTCACTAAAACAAACGAAACCGACCTAGGAACACGTATGGTAAGCTGTTCGCAAGTGGTTTGCGACCGCGCGGGCTTGTGCACGATCAATGATTCTTAAACGCGCTTTACCTTTGGTCCACGAGGCAGAATGGAAGAACACGCAAAGAACTATAGTGGTTCCCATAGACACGAAAGCAATCATCTTCGGATATAGTACACACGTATAATGGCATACCACTAAGATGCATCACATACCACCTACGCAATGAAAGGGAACATCGCCTTCCTATCCCTTGGGTAATGGCTCCCAAACTCTTTCCTATATGCACGGTGCTTCTTGACAGCCCACACGTACATTTGATACGTCGCAATGGCCAGGAATATCCAGGCTAGTTCGCAGACCATAATTTCAAAACAGAAGCACGAAAAACAGAAAGAAACACGTACCAGCGTAGCTTCCCGTGAGAGTCGCGATGACCAACCATCCAAGGAATTCGAAGAAGTAGTTCGGGACTGAGACGAGGTTGAAGCCGTATCCTTGGGGAATGCCGCGTTTGCGGCTTCCTGCAGGCCGGAGGGCACGGAGCTTCATGTGGGTGATGAAATTAGATATTTCGGAGAACTAAAATGAGGCAGATATTTATGCGTTAAAATGCATGTCAAAATACCAAGACACACCAGCCAGATAGCAGCGCCTGCTTGAATGTACAAAGGATCATCGCGGAACGTGCCACGGATGTAAGGCGAGGCAGCACCATATACAGGACTGTAAATGCTGTACGCAAGGGCAAGGCCTCATATGAAGTCAGCTTGATTGCTATCTCCCAATACACATAGACATACCACTTCCAAGGTGATAATGAGCAGAGCTAACAAACACGTGTCGGTTAGTCTACCAGAGCAGCATGTATCTCAAAATGCGCACTTCTTGAAGATATTCATGAAGGGCATAGTCGCATGCGAAAAACGATGCACAAACAGCGTTTCTAGCTCACGTTTGGCGAAGTGCAGCATGACAAATGCCAATACATAGCTGATCACGCTTGAGCACACTATTTAAACCAGAAAGTCATGCATGCAAATACCGTTGAAGCATACTGTGCTGCACAGGACCGCCATAAAACAACTTGGGGAAGTAGTAGATCACTGGGTGGATGAACAGTGGGCCAGCCTGGGGATGACACGTCAGTAACTCGCAACCACGGATCGCACACGAGACTCACATATTCAACTAAGAATACAGTTTTCCAGCTCAGTTGCGGTCCGAGGTCTTTCACAGACAACTCCCCGCCTTCTGCCACACCAGCAGCCTTCAATGTAACATCATCAGCTAGAATACTCTTGGAATTCTTGAGGGTAATTTTTTGGCGTTCCAAGTAGAACTTAAAAATGGTTTTAGACGTTCGTTTGTGTGGACAGAAAAAGACTTACTCTAGGATATTTTTCAGCGATTGCATTCTTAACATCTGCAATAGTCGCGTCCTCTAGTTGCTTCCCGGGAAGTTCCACGACCATGGGGAGGCCACGAGCCAGAGCAATTGGCTTTCCTGCTGCAGACACATTTATGGAGACCATTGCGTATTATAAGTTCTACAACACGTATAGTGCTCCAGCCTCGGGAATCGGGGTCAAGTTGGATTACAACTACGCGTCGCGAAAAAACCGGCATCTTTCCTGCAAGTTGCCGAATTATTACGTACCTATTTAATCGTAGACGCCAGACCCTGACTCTGGTAATCTTATATCCCTCGCATATTGACTGAAATCAAAGACAAACAGGAGGGAGGGAGATGTTGAAAAACTAACGAGATATCGTTCATCAGAATTTCCGTGTGACATTTAAAAAACAAGGCAATTGCAAGGGCATCTAGAATCTCCAACCACAGATACGGGCAGATACTGTGAGCTGGCATGATGACATTCCTCGTTGTACTGAAACCACAAGGTGCAAAATCCTTCAGGGAGTCGGGGATGTACACTGTGCAAGCGCTTAAGGAAATAAAACTGGTCAAATGTGGAAACTAGAGACTTCAATACACTCTTCATCCGCCTTTCGGGAACCAGTGTCACTCGAATCTTGGATATCTGTCCCTCCCTTCATATCCTCCACAGGCGTTGCTCGCTTTCCTCCAAGGAACACGCGACCACCAGGCGCATCCTCCAAAGACCTCACTATCACATCCTTCTCGAACAAATACTTGATGTCCTCCAACGTATACCCTTTCGTCTCAGGCAGGAAGAAATACGTCCACACTGCCATAATTATACAGCAGATGCCAAAGAGCAAAAATGTCCCGTATGTGATCTTCTCCAGCATCACCGGCGTTAGGCGTGTTATTGTAAATGAAAACAACCAGTTGATGCTGATCGCGACAGTAAGTGTAGCTGCGCGGACATGGTTGGGGGCAACTTCGCTGGCCACGACCCACGGCAGAGGTCCCCAGCCGATACAGTAAAATACTGCGTAGAGGTAGACGGCGACGATTGACACATAACTCGCAGGTACAAGAGCAGTCTGCGGGTGGACGGCGCCGAAGCCGCCGATCCAGAGCATGGTCAAACCTTGCCCCACAGCACCCACGAAGAGGCACATCTTGCGACCCCAACTTTCCACAGCAAATGCAAGGGTAAGACCGACTGCGATGACTTTTACGAGACCGTATATTCCTGTTGCAAATAGGCCAGATGCTGTACCGGTGACACCAAGCGCGTCAAAGATCTGCGGGCTGAAGTAGTTGACAGCGTTTGTACCAGTCCATTGCTGAAAGAAGGTAAGGATGGAGGGGATCAAGCAGCGAAGCGCAGTTTGACGTGACTCTCCCATCATGCGGAACTGTGTGACCAAAGATATCCGTTGCTTGCCGACGTAGTCCGCTTTGATCTCGTCGAGTGTCAGAAGAACGACTTTGTCATCGACTGACGTTCGAACAACATATGCAAGCGTCCTTGCGGCCTCGTCGTAGCGTTCCTGCTCGACCAACCAACGGGGTGACTCTGGTTGTGGAATCATGAGGAGGATGAAGATGATGCCCGGGACAAGCTGGATTATGAAAGGCATGCGCCATTGGATGTCGCTATATGGGATGTTGATAGAAGTGCTGTAATTCACCCAGACTGTGACAAATGTTTGATCAATCCGAGGTTACCTCATCTACAGATGGATACGTACAGCTCAGCATCATGCCGATATTGTCAGAAAACTGGACGAGGCCAGTACACCTCCCCCTAATGTGTCTGGGCATGCACTCTGATATGTATGAGGGAGCCAATGCGGATACCATGCCCACCCCGATGCCAGCAAAGACACGACTGAAGTATAGCACTCGAAGAGCGACAGCCTGGCTACTTCCGAGGCCAGCGATGGATTGAATCATGCTTCCGATGACGTATATGACGCCCGAAGCAATCAGAGACCGTTTCCGCCCAAAGCGACTGGACGCCCAACTGGTCAATAAAACACCGAAGCTGGACAATAACATGAGTGGCAAAGCGTTTTATATTCCTGATGACGTACATGCATCCAGCCTGCATAACTGACACGATATTTCCATTGAAATTGGCTTGAGCAGACGCGGACAACTTATCGATACCGAAATAATTCTGGAAAGATGTAAGGGTTAGAATGCCGCCCATAAGTCCGGTGTCCCAACCAAATAAGATGGAACCCATAGATGCAGATAGGGCGATTGTGTATGCATTACGACAACGCGAAACATCTGCCAGTGCGTCTTTGAAACCCATGGCGGAAAGCGGATAGGGCGGGCGGAAGCACTGAGCAGGAACGCTCCTGTATTTGAATTCTGCACGACCCCATCATGGGGCCACTATCATTAATGTCCGAATTCATCCATCACCTGATCAACCCCTGGTGTTCATATTTACCGCAGAAGCTATAATAAACATGAATCCAGGTGGCGCAACTGAAATACGGCGATATGAGTCCTTGTGCCAGTGGGTCTCTCCGAACCTTGGGAAAGAGCAGAGTGAGAGTTCCTGGAAGTTGTCTCGTGATTCTGATAGCATGCAGGTCAAAGGACAAACATACTTACCCGTGGCATGCAGTCCAATTAGTCTCATCTGATTCGTTTGACCATGTCGATATGTGCGGGGCCAAGGCTTGCATAAGCGGCATTGGAGCCATCGGGAGCCTGGAGGGTATTCGAAGTTCGGAGGTGAAGGTAGATGGATGTCGACTGTCATAGCTGATTTCAAGGGTTAGATACTACAAGAGATCACAACGCTGAGGTAGATGAAGTTGTGCTACACCATAATTTGCTTCAAGTTGAGCCTTGCTCGATCCAACAAGTTGCGGAGGCAGAATCTAAACCGGCAAATTAACCGGCAATCAAAATCCCCAAACGACTTCTCTACGCAGCTCCGCTTTGGGTCCCAGGATGATTTTCAAGTCTTCTGTGCAGCACAGGGCCTCGACACTCTTTTCGACCGACCTTTCACAAATTCTACGAAACAGTATGACACCACTTCTTGTTGCGCTATCGCAATGGTCCAAAGTCTAGCTTAACATCGGTTCACAGGATGCCTGTCCACTGCCGTGTCACCCGTCGAGCTAGCCCACGACGAACACATACCCGCAGATGGAAATCGATCGCATAGACCACTCCTCATCTTACACGGGTTCTTGTTAGTCTCTTTCTCTGCTGTCCACTTCTATCACGTACTCATGAAGCGGACAGCGGTTCGAAGCGTAACTGGCAGTCTCTCTCCAAGGCGTTCATGCGCGACCTCAGCAGACCCGTATATACACTCGTTAGTGATAGTCTCGCTCTGCGATATAGCATGACTAACCGAAACTAGGATTTGCGGAACCACGGATCTTCACCGCATGCTAAACCGATGTCATATTCTCACATGGCAGCGGACGTCTTTAGTTTCTGTCAGAAACACTCATTGCGCAATATATCACTTATGGGGCATTCTATGTGTGCTCTCTTTTAACAGTCTGCTGTATTAAATGCTCATTCTATGTAAGGGGCGGCAAGGTCGCAATGGCCCTCGCATTGCATCCCGAACTGCCCTCTGACTTACTCACAGACCTTATAGTATCTGACATTGCTCCCGTCAGAGCCAAAGTCTCGCAGGATACCGTACAACACATACGTGCCATGGAAATAATACAAGCAGGCAACATCTTCACGAGAAAGGAAGCGGACGAAATAATGTCTCAGCATGAACAGGTGTCTTTGAACCGCACTCGCAACTTTTCGTATGCTTACGATGTCCTCTAGGATCCCAGTGTCCGATCATTTCTGCTCACGAATTTAGAAGTTAACAAAGCAACGCCTGTGAAATTCAGGATCCCTGTTGACATCTTGAAAGAGGGCCGAGCAGAGATCGAATCTTTCCCTTACGCACCTGGGGAACGATCCTGGCATGGTCGTGCTTTGATTATCAAGGGAAAGAAGAGCAAGTGCGTGTCAGCCACACAAAAAATCTGCGCCAGAACCTGACTGCCTCGATAGATATGTCAATCGTCACAACATCCCTCTAATCGACCAATTTTTCCCACAGAATCAGCTGAAAGAGCTTGACACCGGGCACTGGGGTAAGTACAACCACGATCATCCTTCGCGAGTGTTCTATATTAAGCTTTTGATTTCGTCCAGTGCATGCTGAGCTGTAAGTTATCCTCGAGTACTACTATGTCCCTTACTGACGTCCTTCGAATTCGAAGACCACATGAATACAGGAAGCTCGTCGTAAATTTTATCACACAGTAGCCATATTTGAAACTACAATCTAACAATAGAGGATATCATTTACGCCTGCGTGTGAGTCAAAAATCGTGCTGCCTGTTGGCTTACATGCTTTACTTTGAGCAAAAGTCCTCGGAGGTTGAAAGCGACTCTACACTTCACTCGACCCGCTTCCCTCATTTCCTGCACCGTTTCTATCAGATAAAGGCTTCTCTGTACCACTCGGTGCTACGGCAAGCGGATCCGGCGAGTCCTTCTCATGCGTGGATGCCTGTGCAGGATTCAAATCTTGATAGTGCATCCTGCAATGGGAGTCAGTATATTCGAGCAAGCACGTAGATTTTACTTACCATTTCAGCATGGCATAGAAAACAGATGCCAGCAGAGAGCCGAGGAAAGGATCCGACCCAGTACTACAAGAGGCAAAGTTCAGGTGTGCGTCTGCGAATAGTATTTTTGCTTACCACCCATTGGCTAGGGTAAGGAAACCCGGTGACAACAGCAGGTCCGAATGCACGTGCCGTATTCATAGCCGCGCCCGTGTAAAAGACAGCCCATCTGTGCGATCTTAACCACATTGCCATGTGGTGATGTATGTACGCAACTTACAATTGTCCAACGAACAATGTCAGGCCAATACCAATCTGATGCACAATATTCAACATTGTTCATAGTGAAACATGCCAATCATCCGTACCGGTGCAAATGGAGTAACCTGGGATTTTTCAGCGGCGAGCATCAGAACGGCCAACACCAGTGCTGCCGTGAGAAACATTTCGATGAAGACGCCCTGTGCTGAATTGACTCCCTTTTGGAGGAACGTGCTATCGCAAAGGGTAGAGTTTGTTAGGATCGAGAAAATCGATGGTCACATCGGTTACTTACTTGACAGCCAGCGGTCCAGGGGTTAGCGCAAGCAACAACGCCGACGCAGCGATGCTTCCGACCAGCTGTGCGATACAGAACAACACAAATCTTACAGGATTCATCACGCCCACGAGAAACAGTGCGAGTGTGATGTTGGGGTTGAAGAGGCCACCGGTGATCCTGTAGAACAACCAAGCGGAGACCAGGAGGCTGAAACCCATGGATGTGGCGATGTACATCACATGTTCGATGGTCGTGCCACTGGACTCAGCCTCGCTATTGGCCGCCTGGATACCGCCGAGCCCTAGAAGTAGAAAGAACGTTGTCCCGACGAACTCGAGTGCGGCAGCCTTGCAGTCCAACTTGAAAGTGCTGAAAATCCCAGGAGTAGAGAAACGAGACGGTACCCTGGCTGCTGACATGGTTTGTTGCGATGAACAGGAGCAATGCGCTTCACTTTATCCCGCCCGATGTACATGACACCACTATGACAGTACTTAAGACTTGTTCAAGACATTTCATTGCAGACTGATCGACCGGTGGCAGTGCTCGGCAACACGCAAGAACAGAAACAAAGTATGTACCTTCGCTGTAATGGCATTAACATGAAGGTTGATGATGGCAACAGAGCTGAGATGGTCCGATAGGTATCTGAGAGCCTGTGACCATTTACAATTGTCAAGGATCGCGGTTTTCAGTCACCAATGAGACAGGTCAACCTGAATATTACATACCTTCTCCGTCGACTGTCTTGCGTGACGTCAAGTTGGTGTTTGCTCGCACGCGAGCGGATTGCTGTGATGAACACAACGGACCGTCCCTTTCCGGGCTAGCGGACCTCGAATATGTGATGACTATGCGCTTGTTTACGGTTTTGATCCTCGCTTTCGTTCTTATCTGTTCTACCACCGCAGTAATATCTACTTGGTTTCTTCCTTCTGGAACTGTGCCGGAATCCTTGGATCTAACTTAGGGTGTCGCTGACAATAAAACGAAAGCACTTGCAATCACAGAATCGTCTTTATATTCCGACCCCTATTATGTCGTCCACCACCAATTCACTTGACGTCGACCAAAACACGTCTTTTCCTAATGGTGGAGATGCGCCGGCCTTGTTCCAACTCCTTGCGCAGCTTGTACAAGGACAACAAGACCTTAGCCAGGCGGTAACTCGGATTTTGAATCAGCCTACACCAGTGCCGTGGACACAATCTGCAGCTCCTCCTGAGGCATCAGTCGCAGAACTTGACGCCTATGATGGAAAATACGACACCTTTGATCCTTTCATGGGCCAACTTTATCTATTATTTTCTGCTAAACCGGCCGTCTATGTTAACGACCAGATGAAAATTATTACCGCCCTATCCTTTATGAAGAAAGGCTTTGCGGGAACTTGGGCAGTCAATGTTACGAAGCAGCTGAGGGAGGGGACTGTCATATTTGCGAGTTGGGCTGCATTTGAGAGAGAGTTGAAAGAGGTGTTTGACGTTCCGAATAGGAAGTCACATGGATAATGTAAGAACCGAACCTATTAAGATAGGCCTCATTCAAATGAGGAATCTTTGAGATGAGTGCTCATGTAGCCCTACAATGTTGCTGACAAGCAAATCAATCAATCGTATCATGTCGAATCAGACAGTCAATCTCTTCTTCGCATCCTTGCTTGTTGGGTCTGTTCTCGTTGCCCTACATATTTGGTCTAGTCATATATCAAATTCAGCTCGTCAGGGATAGTAAAACGATGCTTGAACGACAGTTTCAACTCTAGATTAGTACTTCGAGCGGCTGGCAGGGTTGATCTTGATTCGAGCGATCATTCTTCACCGGCACCGGCGACCCAGTGCGACTTCCGAACCATCTCCAATAAGGTAGTAAATCACAAAATTGACAATCACAAGGAAACCACAATGGCCATTTTGGGACTAGAGACCGAAAGCCTGTACTTGTATTTGCTACGTCAACGTTCTGACGACCTACTTGTGGACAAGCTCTCTCTGATATCAGGCCGAGAAGTTGCACATGAATGGGCCATAATTGATAAAGAAGACAAGGGTGAAAATTAGGTAAGGAGTAGTGGAGTTCACCAGCAGGGTTTACCGGAGTTCTGCAGAACGAGGAGCGGACTTTAATTTGATTACAGATCTCTTATTTCATGATTTGTGGTTTTATACTAAATAATAAATAAATGTGGGGTATCTCCTCATGATGGAGTAGTAAGGACCCGGATGACAGGTTACATGACCGGAGAACTGGATATGGCTGTCTGATTTAGGGCCCCCGCTGCACCTGGATCGGGGCTTTTATGCGTAAAGTCCAACACATCGGGTTAGTCTCTATCCTCAAGTTCAAGCTTCTGATTGGGTATCTGCGTGAAGAAAGCAACAACGACGTACTATTGAACATGCATTTCTTGTGTCTCCAGGACCGAATAAGCTGACTAGAATCTATGCTTTCCAGGCTATTCGTAGACAATCATGAGTTATAGATATCATATCAGTACCGAGCGATGATAGAAACTTCGGACATTGGTCGCTGTGGCTTCTCATCCATGTCGTATGTGTACAGCGACTCCAATTGGCGAGCACACGATCGTCGCTGCGCAATAAGACCGCACCGATGCGATACTCAAGATATGCATTCCTCGCAGGCGAATAGGTGGATACAGCCTTCCCAAATGAACGAACGAGGAAATTACATCCTGGACAGATGCAAAGTCTGTGCGAGAAGAAGTAGCCGACATCAGTAAGGGAAGATAGAGCTTGCATACCGTGAGTCGAAATGATTGAAGCTTATACTAGAACTGCAAGCGTTCGAGAAGAGATTTAAGTGGTTAAATTAACGCAGTGTGCGATATAGACGGGCATCCAGGTAACTGCTTCCAAAGCATACTAGCAGGTCAAAATAAAACTGTATTGCTTCGCGTGTGCAGACGATCCGAGCCGGATAAGAATACAATTGTCTGCTATTGCAAAACAATACGAGTGGTCAGTCTGCATGTGCTGATCGAATGATGAGATCGACGTCGCTAACGCTATCATCAATAAGAAATAGACCCACATGGTTGACTGATGAAACGAAGTTGAAGACTGAAACTGTGTCATATCCCCATCATTGGGTACCACTTCCACTCCTTCGAATACCCGGCAGCGCAGCACCGGCGGCTAGAAGCGGTGTCGACGACATAGATGCGCTTGGTGTGGTTACATCCCCGCTAATAATATCCTGTATAGCAGCCTCCAGTGCATCCACTCTATTCGACATTTGCATCACTGTGGGATGGTTCAATCCGTAGGTTCATTGAAAGGTCACAGGAGGTCACAAACGTACTATGATCAAGAATCTGAGACGACATGGTGTCAAATTGAGTATCTAGTTGCTCAAGTAACGTTTCGACCTGTAAGAATTGTTGGTCGTCACTTGCCAGTCGGGAAGCAGGAATTCGGAAAACGCACGAAAGCTGTTAGCTCATGGGGGCTAGATATTTCACCAGGGTTGGTGGCAATGGCATGCTTTGTGGGAGTCTTTGAGCCTGAAGCAGATGGCTGCGGTGAAGCCCTTGCTGGTGTTGATGCAGGAGTAACTTTTAGTGGGAGAGCGGTTGACGGCATTTGACAATATCTGGTGGTGAATGGCAGCACCCAGAGCGGCGCGGCCTGTCGCGGGGTTGTCAATGTATTATTACGTAACACTCCCAACTTGTCTCATACAAAGTCTCTCCACAACCTATTCAATCTGGCTCGAGCGCAACACTGCCTGACGTTGGTGTTTTTACGGGGCATTTGGTGAATGGATCGATCAGATTACCGGTCACAAAAGTCATCAGTACTATCGCGACTTTCTCGTCAAACAAAATGATTGCCAGAAAAATTGTGCAGATACATGTCACCGCAGATGTCGGACCACTCGATCCGTCTCCACCGGCTCATTTCGACATTAACATGCTAGTCTTCTTTTAAACCGGATGCTAATAAAAGTACGATTTCGGTAGCGCAGTTCATTTTTGCTGATCATGTTTCTGAATCTTCCATGTCTACCACATATTCCGAGTCACGGAGCGACCATACTCCGCCCTAGAGCGACTCGGACGGTCGACTCTTTCTGCAGCCTCTTGCTTGGTACAGCTTACAAGTACGTCTAACTCGTTCAAGAATTTAGTCGATCTCAACTACCCAATAACTCAGACGCATTGTACGTCGAGACAATAGATCACGATCCAAGATGAGTATACCATACTTGTTCCGGCAATTAATGACATCCTGCCACGTTCGATTGCACGCGGATTTTATCAGCTCCAGAATTAGGTGTTCGGTCCCTCTCGAAAGCTTGGAGTTATAGAGCTTATTAGGTATTGCCATCAGAGGACTGGTGAGCCGCAGATATCCTTATATGCCAATATATGATCATATATATATAGAAAATATCTTCGTTATATTGGAATATAAAGTCATGTATAACTCGAAAAACCACTGCAATCAACGTAAAGCACCCTGGGGAGACTCACGAAATCTCTAATGTCCGCTGACCAGACCATCGATGCACTAGTTCTCATTCGGATAGCCCCTCGTTTATCAACGTTGCATCAACTTGTCGGTATCCACAAAAACGAAGTATAAAGTCAATGCGGTTAAGTTAAAAGGCTTCAGAGACTCACGACCGTATATCTTTCCGTCACTTGACATTTCTACAACATTTTCCCCTACCATTATTTGACCCCAATTTCCTGTGCATGTGATAGCTAGTACGTCTAAAACTTTCTCATAATAACTTCACTCTCGTTGCAGGATCAAACCTTTTGTCGGTGTGTGGTTTCATCGCATGCCAGTGACTGACCAGGACCAGTGATCACAGGCTGATGCATCGTTTTACCAGATCCCATGAAACTCGTTCAAGTCATTTACTTTACGATCATTGCGGCCTCCAGTATCGCTGCCAGTGCCACTCCGGCAACGACAGCATTTGCTTCTCAACCATCTCTACTCTGCAAAGGCCCTTGCGTCCCTGATCTGCCTTTGAGCTGTGACTCAGGAATGACGCCTTACCATGTGGAGTCTACATGCTGGCAGCGTTGCTTAACTGTTAAGTAAACGACTTTCGGACTGCGGCCCGACAGGAACAGTGCCTTGTCAGTTGGGGCCCTATGTGTTGGTTGAGCTGTAACTACGTTGCAAGTTGAACTCGGTCCTTTGCCTCTCGAATCAGTCTCAATACACGTCATATAGCGTTTATCGAGGGCAAGTCAAGGACACGACTTTTATTCGCAGCGTGATGGATGTCAGAACACTAGAGGTACTGTAGCCATGAGCATCGTAGCACACTCTGACGTTGTAAACTTTATGGTATTTGCACAGAATAATCTATTACCATGCCCTTACGACAAGAAATCAAGAAACTACAATCATATCATTGGTGAATATTGTCACCGGTTCACTAAGTGCACTAGCCGAAAAGACGACGAGTACTTAGACGCCTATATGCACGGAGTAAGGCTAACGGCAGTAGTAGTCGATGTCTGACGTATCATCACACATGACGAAGCACCTGCACAGTCACGGTAATGATATCAAATTTGTGGTTCGGAACCGTCGGGATCGTGTATATTGATGCGCAGCTGGTAATCTAGATCCAGACACGACGGATGTTTCTTTGCAACAATTTCAGTTACAGGTATCAAGGCGTTGGTTGACACGTACGATTTCCTCAATAATACTCATCAGGAAAACCCTCCGATACAAAAGTAGACTAAATATGATGAACTTCGTGAATTTTTTTCCAAGTCATCATAGTTTTGCAAAAATAGATAACTTAGCGGATTAGAAAACCTTTTTTACTGCCCCACGAAGTATTACTCCTGAGCGCTAATCTAGAGATAATTATATGTAATTTCAGAAGGCTTTTATTCAAACTTACAAAACATTATGAAGACTTATCTCGCACTTGACAGTCGTGTGTTCGACAGATCATTCAGGATTTCGTTACAACTTTTTACAAGAACAAATTAAGATTCGATTAAATGAGGCTATCTAAACATAATGAAATGCGTACGAAACAAGGAACATTTACTCAGTCACATTATGCCATCTGCGTTACGTAATATGGCACGTAGGACGCGACCGTCACGTCAATTAATATCACTCTTCTGACTCGCGTCTCTGACAACTTCAAGGTGTTGCTTGCCCCTGCGCTCCACTCAGAAATGGCCATGTAGAGGCTCCAAGACTCAGCAGTGACGAATTTTTTTATCTTATCCGAATATCAATATTTGCTGGTCATCCTTCCTGTTGGATCACCAGATTCACCACTTGAACTCGCTGGCTCGGTTTATCTTGCATTTGATATCACCAACTCGGCGCGCCTCGGGTTGAATGCGGATTTTCAAGGGGAACTCAGTGGCAGAGCTGCATATCATATCTTCTCGATATAAAACTTTTTCCGAGCATGGCTCCACTGCTCCAGCGCTAACAAGAACCAGTATAAAATTAACGCGGTTGAGTGGAAAAGGCCTCAGACACAAACGCCTCCTCTTGCAGTGAGTAGCCCTCCTCCGCCACACTATGCGCATTTCACTGAACCAACGTATCATAGCACTTCGAAGACTTCTTCATAGCAACTTCGCGCGCATTGCACAATCAGACTTTTGTCGGTGCGTGGCCTCCTCACATGGTCATAACGTCGGCTGATGCACAGTTATACCAGATACCAATCATACCATGAAGCTCGTTCAAATGGTTTACCTCACGATTCTTGCCACTTCCAGTACCCTGTTTACTCCAGTGGCACTGGCAGCGGCACCCCCTCCTGCGAGTATAACCTGCGACGGTGATTGCGCTTCCACTGCAAAATCTTTGGACTGCCGTGCATACCCAGGGACATCGCCTTACTTTGTAGGTCCAGGGTGTTGGTCGTGCTGTACCTAAATTAGTTAAACCTCTCATCTTTTCTCTCAATATAAGCAACATGCGTGTCATATATCGTATTTAAAAAAGATCGAGACAAGCACAAGTTCCGACAACTTGAATGCGTCGCTTGAACACTATCTCTGCGCTCTGCTCAGAAACGGCTGACAGTGGCAGCCTAGCTGTCATTGGAAGATTTGGAAGGAAAGAAGTCACCAGTAACGCCCGAAAGCGGTTTAGGTTCTCCTCTGGTTCCATATCATCAAGGTCGGTGCTTTCGCTCATATACATGAACGGTTCCGAGTCGTGCTGATTCTGAATATTCCTACACGTCACTGCCTACCAATGTTTTTTTTTTTTTTTTTTTTTTTTTTTTTTTCAAATTATTGATGTATCAGCGGAGGATCCTACCTAGCGGCTTTCATCAAGCTTTAGATTCATCAAGGCTGGAACAAGATTCCTCGAGCTTATGAAGCAATTCGTTAGTATATCCTAAGTCTGAAAGCTTTCGTCGTTTGGAAATGGGAGCCAGGATGTGCGATACACCAACAGATACGAGAGACTTATGAACTGGAGGACTGATCACCTGCAAATTGACGGTCACGCACAGACTTATGCCAGCAGCCACCCGCCGGTGGTTGTACCATGAACTAGTATACTCTCTTGGCTCAAACTACCATTCACCCTTTAGCTGGACAGCTTGTTCGATATTCCTTGCTCGACAACGACGAATGCCGTCTCGTCTTCCGCAACTCACGGAGAGGTCCTGATAACTGGAAACCTCCCTCAGGGCCACGTGCTTGGTGTTTCGTCACCTTCTTCTGTAAATTTGCTATCAAGTATAGCAGGAGGTGAGAAAGGAAAATGGCCGGAAGACGCATAACAAACGCATACCTTATCGGTGTGAATGGCTGTGTTGAGAAGTGCGGTCGCAGACCCGAGCGCTTCGGCTACACAGGAAGATGATCGTTGTGAAGTGATCACCAGATGAGACACAGCTTTAAAAGCGGCATAAACAAGTGACTGCCCAGCTTCCTCACCTCTCAATCAGGCACTACTGGTCGCCAGTGATCGTACACTGGGCCCCTCCTCTAAGTGGTGCTTCCTGTGAGTGATGCTCTATGCGGTTAAAGCTGACGACTTACTCACCAGGGACTTCAGATACCCAGAGAGATCTCATACATACATTATCTATTTTGTGAGTGAGGATCGAATCCTGTAAGCACACTGTCCCGTGAAATATGGCTTGTGTGGTTCTGAAAAGCATCAGATTGAAAGGAGATAGGCCCCTGGACTCACCAACAATCGTTGCGGTTGTTAGATAATTTGGTCTAATCATCCAAAGATCCCGTAAGTCTTGTGTGCACAGTCTACGATCAGGCATAGTTGAGACTCCAAGCGCAGACCACGTCTTCTTCAACCAGAAAGATGCCAATGATCACACCACGCCAGGTGATGCGAGGCCGCCGAGCGCAGACCATGTCTTCTTTAACCAGCAAGATGCCAATGGTCACACCACGCCAGGTGATGCGAGGCCATACCCACTGTGTAAATGGTGTTGTGCACCTGCGTGACCGACGCATCGTTACATGTCCGATGGACGGCTCACTCCGACTATGGGACCTAGAGAGTGGGACACAGATAGGCAAAGACTGGCGGGATGAGAATGACGGAGTGTGGTCCATGGCATTGTCCCCAGATGAAAAGACGACTGCCAGCGGAGGTGATGACGGAAAAGTGAGGTTGTTTGATGTTGACACGACAAAGGTCGTAGTCATTTGGGTGGGACACACCCGAAGTGTGTATGCATTATGCTGGAGTGCAGATGGGGAGCGAGTGGTGAGTGGATCTTGGGATGGGACGGCAAGAGTGTGGGATGTCAACAGCGGCACCACTGTCCTGACTATCGAAACGGGGAACAATTGGATGTATGCGGTGATGTGCTCACCTGACTCATCAAAAATTGCGGTTGGCGGAGACCAGGCTGTAACAATCTGGGATTCAAAAACGGGCGAGCTTCTCAATACACTCAAGCACCATGATTACGATGTAGTTCGCAGCTTGGCTTGGACATCGGATAGGAAGAAGCTTATTTCCGGTTCAAATGGCCTAATTAGAATATTCGACACTGCCACTCGGAAGCAGATCGCCATCCTTGGAGGTCACAAGGATCAGGTCTCCGCCATCTCCTTGTCTTGGAACAACCGCCTCCTTGCGAGTGCATCATGGGATAAAACAGCGCGTCCATGGAATCTCGATACCAATCTCCCAGTCGGACCTCCCCTCCAGCACCAACAGGACTTGAGTTCTGCAACCCTTTCCCCAGACGGAAAGGTGCTCGTCACTTCTTGCGAAAACGGAAACGTGTACACATGGGACGTTCACGCCATCCTGAAAGAAGCTGGTCTTGAAGACCTACTTTACACTAGTACTGGTACCACTATAGTGAGTGTCAATCTATCCTCCGCTCTCTCTCTAACAATATCCGCTGTTAGGCACCGCTCAAACAGAAGGCATCTCAAGATGATCCAGGAATACATCACACACCCCGCCCTTCGCCCCATGACGAGTCATTTTTGGAAGTACGTGCCTTGTTTCTAATCCCCATCATTCTTCATAATAGCAACACTTCAGGCTGATGCTACACAATGTCCTGACCAGTTCTGTGGTCTGGATGAAAACTCATTTTTTGATGGCATGGAAGCCGACGTGGATGTGGGTATTCAGTATCTATATTTTTCTTAGTTCTTATTGAGACCTCTGCTTTCAGTCCTCCCCCGTGGATGGTGCACAACTTCATTCCTCTATTCACGCACTTTTCGCTCGCCTGTCGTCATTCGTTCACCGCTCTCCCCCTAAAAATGATGCGCCAGACGAACTTCAGCAACCATCTACGCCCTCGCGGTTAGATTCACATGCACTCCTCGGCCGGCTGTCCTCACTCTTTCGTTCTCAATCCCACACCAATGAAGATACCGAACCCGTGCGACACCCAAGCCATCCTCATGTTGTCGAAGTGGCTGCAGTGCGGGACAAGAAGGTATGTCTCTCCTGCGTGTCTTTACGATAGCCGTGTTTCAATGATTTCTATTCAGCCTTTGGTTGTTGCTCGGGGGCCACACTTCCTGAAAGCGAAACGAGCATATGATGAGCAACGAATTCAATCACACTACCAAGCCCAGGCGTCGTCATCACACACTCAACCTGCCAGTACCTCAATATCCGTGACATCTCCTGCTCCAGGTGCAGCAACCACAAAACCGTCACCCATCGCATGGTGGGCTCAGATCGTGCTGTTTCTCTGCTGTGTGTCTCCACCACATGCCAGTGGTTGTTAATGCAGCTAGCGTTGCAACGTTTGTACAACTCCCTCATCTTTGTTTCTAGTGATGTTGCACTTATGTATCTTTCGTCAAGTCTTGCAGTATATGTTTGCGAGTCATCTTTCGTCCACTGTGGGACTACTTTGTCAGTCGTTATCTGCCATGGAGAGATGGATGGAGAGCATCTAGCCAGATGTATCGTCTGCGTTCCCCGGTTAAATCCGGTTATATATCATTTCAAATCGATCGATCTGCGGATATTACAATTAATTTTCTTTTCTGACTTCCTCGGAGATCATTTACTCCGGTGCTTCTACCTTAGTGGAATACCAGTTCTCGTGCGTATGCGCTCCCTCAAATAACCTGTGCTTTAAGTCTCTCTTTCTCTGTTCCCCGCTTTTGCAACAACTCGCTCTTGAGCTAGTACAACTACGAGGTAAGTATACTACACTATTCTTGTTGACCTTCTCTCACAGCTAACGTTGTCCATCTAGATGACTTCCATCGAACAACAGCTACCTCCGACCATGTCCAACATAGATTTAGACAGTGTCGAGGAACAGCTCCAAAAACTTCCTGAAGATTGGAAACCTCCCTTGGGTACCCGCGCTCAGCGGACCTTTGCGTTTCTCTGCACTCTCATTCTTAACCAGCCCAATCTCGAGAAATTATGGCAGGAAGCGAGAGAGGAAATGGGCTGGGAGGAGTATAACGATCGTATATACCGCGACGCGATGCGTCTCTTTGTAGCCGTGAGTGCACCCTTCACCCATTCTTCTTTGTTTGCAAGGCTAACATGTTTCGTATTCGTAGCAAATGATGGTTTTTTATGCGAGCATAGTGTGTGTCACAACTCCACCACCTGGTGTTCAACATTTCGATGCCACTTCCGTCACGTATTGTTTAGTACTGCTACGGGTCTCGTCCATCATCTCTGCCATAGGACTACTTTTCCTGAATCGCTTTTTCAAATCATCCTTGACGATCATAGAAACTGATAAGGTGGTAAGAAAAATTTCGAATCATGCAGCTGTCATTGATCCAAATGATGCTCAGGACAAGAAACCATTCGGATTGGGACGTTACGATGTCTTGTATCACATCGGCATGTTTCGTATGTCGCAACTCTGTTTCGCCTACACTTTGGCATCTACCGTGGGCGGTATGCCTATTTCTTCGGTTCAGTTTCAATTTCGGTACTGACGGAATTCTGCTGGCAGCACTTTCCATCATCGCTCTAGGCGCGAATCTCATAAACGTCCTTACAGGCGTCGTGGCTCTCGGTACATTCGTGGATCATTTTTTTATGCAGAATCGTGTTAAGTCGTTGGATAGTTTGTTTTTTTGCGCATGGTTCAGTATTTTCGCCTATAACAGATTTTCCACACTGGCATGATCGTGATATTTCTGGTGTTTTGCTTTCTTCGTAGAACTCTTGATACCTGTGTAGTCGTTCCTTTAATTCCTGTACACTTCGAATTATTTAATCTTCCTCGTCGCCGTCATGAAACAATATACTACTGGTCGTGCGAGCTAGAATCACCATTCATTCCTCTCTCGATTCGGGGCGAATCGATATGTAGCAACTTCTAGGTGGTTGCTAGGTGGCACCCAATACTCAAAAAGACAACACAGTGATTTCCTTCTGTATGTAAGTCTTTAGTTTTGAAACACGAGAGATCTGTTCGATCAATGGATACTGTCTAATGGAAGCCACTGGCAACGATCTCAGGCTCTAATCCTTATCGATGCATCAGGGCCCGCGGACTAATGTACGTTACACTCTCAATTAATTGCCGCTGCAGTCCAGTGAGCGCTTGATCATGAATACCCTGCAGCTGAGTGCGAGGCGACCACCCACTCCGCTCTTGCGTCATAGCAGCGGGTGGGTTTTGTCCTTGTTTGGCTGGGAGCTTGACACCGTGAGAATTGAGCACGCCTGAGACTTGATCCTGACTCTCACTGTCCTCATGCCTCTGATCTCACTCAGTCGGGTTGCCCACGAATCTCTTCTGCTGCCAGAAATGAGGAGGCCGAGGGGGAAGAAAGGCCCGTCTCAGAAGGCTTCAAGGTCGAAGCTGGAAGATCCTTGCATACGACCCGAGTCACCAACCATATCTCTTTCCATTGGCTCATCGTCCTCGGACAGAGCAAACTTCGGTCTTCTGCAAGCCTGTATCGGCACTTACATTTCTTAGGAAGTTTCGTTTCTAGGGAGGTATGTCACGATCAACCTTTGCGCTACTCATATTACGTCAGAAGGAAGCGAACGCTCGTGTGTGGATTGAAGCATCGTAGATGCGCAGAAGAATCTTCTGCGCCGTCTGCAATACTACCATCAGGTAGGCACATGGCTCCCAACATGGGACGTGTTCCAGCCACGACTATCTGTCCATGGAGTTTGTAGACCCTTTCTGAGATCGTGAATTACACTACCGTCGTAAGTCAAACCGATGCTAATAAATCTTGCCTCGACCACCCAGCTCATTATTTCTTCTAGAATAGTATTTGAGATTTCATGACCTCAAGACGAAAGTTTCATCCGGCTTCTCTGTTATGGAAGTCAGAACCATCACCGCTGCTCAGGCAGTACTGGAGGAGCTTATCGGACATGAACATGTAGTCGTGTACATGTTCACATCCGGAAAGCTCCTCCAGCAAGCAAATCTTCGCTTTTAGATTCATGTTTCCAATTTATTACTTTATCTCAGCCAAAAAAGTTCTTCCCATGGTGCACTGACCAATGATTGTTGTGCCCTCGTCATCGGGTCGATGTTTTGCATCTTCCTTGTCACGATGATTATGACGCCTAAATATTAACTATTGATTATTTGTATTTTTTTAGTTTTTATTTAGGGGGAGAGCCGTATGCATTGAAAGGTGCACGTACGGAGCCACTTATTTGCAATCTCTTCTGCTCTCCATTTATCTCTACCACACTCCTGATGACCAGCTAGTGATACTTGCGTCATGGCCTCATTTAACTGCTGCTATTTGGTAAGTTTGTTGCTGATTGAATTGGGACGCGAGATTGAAAATAGCTTGTCAGGTCTGGAAGGTGGTGATACTTTGTACAGCGTCTTGTGTATGCATGTCTTGAACGATCGCCTTTATCTTCTAGACATTCTGATCTGGAGAGGAAATGAGATGGGCGGGATGAAGTTTTGAACCGGGTACGGGCGTCATGCCTTTGAATATTAATCTCACATGCTAGCTATCCGAAGGACGTAACCTTTGTCAATACTTGACACGTTGCAAATTACAGGTGCGTTTGAGTTTATTAGGGCCATGCATGTGTGCGCAGGGGTACAGTACATTTTCCGGGCTTTGGTTGGCGCTCTATTTCGTATTCTGAAGGTTAAGATGCAAGTGTCCTCCTTAGCAACGGTTTTTCTTCTAGCTGGATGCACCGTGTCTTCGATGAATTTAAAGTAGAGTGTTGCTGTATCTGCTGACAGGAGTCACCAATTTCCGCATCAATGTGAGCATATTCATTCTATGTCCTTTTTACCAGACCTACAACAGCTCGAACACGCTTTATCAGTTATCAGAATATCAGTGCTTCACCCGATCACTTTCATTTCTAGGCAGTGTAAAGACAGACGCCACTCGAGCTCGAACATCACGTATTCGCGTTTGAAATTCGACTCCTCATGCCACATGGTTTGACGCCTCAACATACTCACATTCCATCGCGAGGCTCCCATCGTCACTTGAAAGTTCTTCGATCGCAGAGCGCACGCTTGGGTGCACAATTGGAGCGAGTAATTGATCGGAAAAGGATCGAGGGACCACGATGTAGGTGACTTGGTGATCGGAAACGTTGAAGCAGTGCCAGCGGCCTGCAACGGCCAAGTTGTATGGTATGGAAAGGCTCCTTCAACGCACATAACGCCTCTTCATGAATCGTATAGAGCCTTTTCTGACCTTCCGGTGTTGCCTCGCAGGTGGGTAACTATTTTTCACATCAGAAATCGACGAATATTGAAAGTCACACTTCTGCCTGTCCGAGCCTCCGAGGTCGCATTATCGGATAAGTCACGTTTACCTATGATACTCCGTATGTCTCATCCCGTCTGAAGCTTGATGCCTTCATATCGTGCCAACAAAATCCGTTATGAAGTCTGTTCAGAACCTGTTCATGTACCGGTTTCTGCAGTGAGATCCTATGGCTCATCATAAACTCACTGTGCATTCATAGTTACAACTAAAGGAAGTTAATCTCAGCACAATCCTGTCCAAGTCCGAGCACAAACTACTAAGCCCCCTCCCTCAAACTTCATGACTTTCATCTCGTATCTCGTTCGTCTCTATTTGCGAAGGTTGTCCATAACGTGGAGCTGAAATCATCAATGACATATCCTCCTCATGAGCATGACTGTCGCTACTCCGAAGGTGGAATAGAATTCGCGAAGCTAGGACGCTATGAATGACGAGTTGTAGCCTAAACGCGGTGAGTTCGTACTCGGTAGCCAAGGTCAGTTTAACCAGTACATACGTATCGAACATATTCGTAAAGCCAACCTGCAGCCAAGCAACAGAAGATAAGTCGCTGTAGTTTTGACAGACATGTACACATACCGGAAATGCTGCGTCGATAATTACATTTATCACTGTTATGGCTTCGCGAAACGAAATATACAAGTTACAACGATGTCAACTTTGAAGTTGGGTATTTCCACGTACAGATGATACAAAACATGTAAAGCATGCTACCGCCGTAGACGGTGGTTACGATCGAGGTCTGAATTTCAGAGTCTCGATAGTCATGGAACCACTTATATGCAGTGAGGATCAGTATCACTGCCAGGTTTTGCTCGTAGGTTAGGTGTACGACGGTATGCCTCAATAATCACTGACCACACTCAAAAAGTGCCAATATAGAATATACCAATGCAGAATTTCTTGACGATTCAAAGCCACATGGCCCAGGTATCATAGATACATCTGATGGCCGCATTAACACAACACGTGTTAGTAAACACGAACGAACATACCTGTCGAAATCAACTGATGATTAGGAAGGATATTCATAGCAACGGCGCCAATGACTGTCGCCTATTGTGAAGTTAAAGATCTGTGCCCTTACTCCAACCCTGTGGGATACGCACGGTGCTATAAATCAACAATCCAATCAGCAATTTTTTGCTCTTTTTCCAGAATGCCCAGGTGCGAATAACCAGCAGGCCTGTCAAAGAAGCATGATCTACCCTGTTCCTGGCAGGGACGATGATGTATGTAACTCCCACCTTCCGCAGCAACGATACTTAAAATATGAATAACTGAAGATCGCATTATTAGGCTGAGCCAAAATTAACCACTGGGTGAGAGGATTCACCATTTTCCTCCAGACTAGGGGGACACTTTGTGCCACGGCAATCAGTTTATCATTAGAGGCTATCGCCTTTGCATGCTTACTGGACCACTGACGCGCAGTGCAGCTAAGATAGTCATCAGCTACACGCAAAGATAAGGATCACCAAAGTGGGTGACTCACCATACGCAGTTAATCCAGAACCTACGAAAGGGAGATATCGAGATATGATGAATACGATATGAATCAAACCCCATGGCCTGGACCAGGTCCAGCGTACCTGTAGAGAGTGATTAAAATCACAGTCATAGACAGATCAGGTTCTTGACCTCATCCTGAAACGTGATACAGTAATCAAATATCTGAGACACCGAAAAGAGTCGTCAATCGAACTGGTAACACAACGAATGTGCTTAGTACTCACGAGTATTGCGAGACCACCGACTAATGATATAACATGGTCAGTATCGCTGCCTGATTCACGAACGATCCGCGAACGCTTACTATTGGCGTACTGAATCAATCGTCAAGTTAGCGTCAAGATTATCAAGGTACGACCCTTGCATACCTTAGATATTTGCAAATCCGCAACCTCCGAAACATAAGACATCTCAGAAAGAAAAAAAGATACAGCTGTTATGCCTTGACTCGCCTGCAAGTCAGAGGAGACCAGAACCATTGCGGCCCGTAAACCCCAATTAAATACGATTGTTGACACACGTTCCCACATCTCGAATCTGCTTGGATGGGTGCTTTTGGATCAATATAGCACAGAAAACTTTGAAGATGGAATCTCGACACGCTTTCTGATTGGTGACTGCATGTGTTCGTGATCCATGATTTTGTTGGTTGCCACCTCACTGGCATTGTGCAAGGTGATATGCATAGCCTCGATAACTCCGTCCATGAAATTCAGTAAGGAACCATCACTCCATGGAAAACTTCGTCGGTGAATTTAAATATACCTTCACAAGTGACCGTATCTTGCGATATTTCCCATAGTGCCTGCCCAGCCTATCCTGTCTTATCAGTTTCATTCGCTTGGATTCTTGCTGGTTACCAGTACTCTACCACATATGGCGTTGTAGTGTTTGCCAAGGCTTATCAACTTGAAGATGCTTGTAATATATCAGTCGTGATTCGTTCAAATTACAGCAAGTTACCAGTACTCCGTCGCGTATCGCAATTGTCAAAAAGCCATGCCGAGGACCATTATATGCTGGGTGCCCGACGGGGTTCTACAAGCCCATAGCCAAATTCAAGACAGCAACGACATGCCCGATCATGAACTTAGCCCTGCAGTGCCTCGATTGCGTAGTCGGCATCGCGATGATCTCGACACATCTCAGCATGCAAATTTGCAAAGGGAGTTGCATCAGAAGTGACAGCGTGTGGCCAGTCTGGCTACCCAATCATGACCTCGCACTTCCGTTGTGGAGAAAGGACGATGGGAGGTACCGTTAGCATCCGATACTATATCAATCATGCAGATGGAGTCAACTGACCATAGTCTTTGGAATTTTCCTAAAGAACTGGGGCGATTACCAGGATATACAGAGTATTCATACTTGAATGGGCCAGGCTCGGCTGGCAGGATAGCAAGCACCACCTGGAGTACTGTCTCATTGTTGTGATCACAGTAGCCCGGAGAAGTGATATGTCTTCAGGGACACTGATTGGTATATCAGTGTCGTTCGCATACTTGAGACATCAAGTTAAATGGACTGAACCGGCAATTCAACATTCTTTGAGTACAACACTGAAAAAGCATAGACCCGTTCGCTTTCCAAACAAATTATACACAGTGCGCGCTTAGCTGTCACCCACAAACAGCGTCGTACCAATCCACCATTGCGTCTGGCTAAAACCTCGTACATGTGTTCAGTAGCGACGAAGGGCATCAGAAAGCGGCCAGAATTCTACCTGTAGGCTGCCTGAGTTCAGATTCGCATTCACAGGAACCAGTGGATTTGTAGCTGCTTTGAGGGACGTTGGAAAGCTTGAATTTTGTGGAGGCGCGGCGACTGACCTGAAGGACCATGACATAGGATACAGGGTACAATGTATATAAGCCACCATAGACTTACGAGTAACAGGTCTAAAGAGTACTGCAAGAAATAGTCAATAGTGTAAAAAAAGTGGAGAGGGAATTCATACTAGTGAGAGCTTCGCAGCGCCGGTTGGATCCAGTTGCCCGAGTCAACAAATCGACTTGATCCAAAAACTATCGTGGAGCGAGCAATGTTGATCTGGAACCCTGATTGATGTAAAAACACTCCGATAGCTATAAATCTAAGCCAAGGAAGTATATAAAAGCTAGCTATGCATACATGAAATCATAATATGCTGCGGCAGCATGCACCTTTGCTTGAGGTCGCGCACGACGCACCATACACATACCAAACAACAGCAAACACAAACTGTCAACTTGGTCAGTGATATAATTCTCCCATTGACACTGCGAGTTTCTCTTCCGAACTCACCATCTTGCTCCCATCATGACGTTCCATTAATGAATCGGGATTAGATGAGTTGCCAACTAACTAAAAGGCTGACTTAAGCCTACTAGCCTCGTGATCAGTTTCTGCATTGAATTCAAAGATCATCAAGAAAGCAAACGAGTTGAGGACGTTGATAAATAACAGTGTACCATATAAGGAGCAGTGGTTTTCGGTCATTGGGAACTCACAAGGAATATTAGAGTTATCTCGACAGAGGCATTCATGGGACTAGTTACCCAGGCACACCCGTCGCATAGGTGGAGTATATCAAGGTTGTGAGGAGGTAGGAACATCTCCAAACCGTGCAGCTCCGTCCCTGACTTCAATCATTTGCTCAGGATAAGAAACAATTCAAGTTGGTGTTTCGCATGGAGCAATTTTTTCTCGCATCCTCTTTTACGTGCCTCGCAGCCAGTGGGCATACCCAAGTCCAGGTTGAATTTTGGTGCTGACTTGCTGGAAGTCCATTAGCTCTTTCTGTTATCGTTCTATCCAAATGAATTTATTTCTCTTGCGCTAGCTGTCCGCTGTTTTTGTTGATAATCAGGTTGCCCTGGTGCGTCTTTTATTTGATAGCGTGTGGTTCAGCATCGCCGCCCATCACATTCTAAAGGATGGTGATCAATACTCCTGGCGTCTTTTTGGTGAAATTCATAACACCCATGCAAGCTACGATCTGAAAGCTGTTTCGTTATTCCTCATTCTCCTCCAGCCCACATCATTGACTTCTTCAATTTCTGCCGTTCGTCATATGTGGATTTGTGTGCAGTATTCCGGCGCTTGCTCCTTGACCATATGCATCACCTTCCATGGTCTTTTGCTTGATTCCTCCATCTTAACCTTGGCACGAGATCCCAAGATCTCGCAGGCTTTGGTGCACTGCGAAGTAAGTAAGTCTTATGTCCATTTCGTTTGTCAGTGATCAAAACTTACATAACTCAGTCAGGTTTTAACTTCGTAATTGAGTCAGTATATACGTGCCTCTCTCAATGTTCTTGATCTACAACGCTCTGCGTATCCATCAGCTGCGGCCGATAGCGCCTTGCACGCCTTATCACCTCGAACTATGCTCTAATACATAGTCATACAACCTGGTCTTTCCCCTCAACCCCTCAAGGGACCTAGCAAATACGACTGTCAGCCCACCTTCTACATTTCCCAAAGAAACAGAAAGCCAGCTCCCAGAACTTCCCGACGATTGCAGACCACCAACTGAGCCCTGTGCTCAATGTCGCTTCTCTGCCGTCTGTCAACTGATTTTTGGAAAGCCCACTCTTGAAGAACTGTGGCAGGAGGTGAGAACACCTGGGAGAAGCGAAACGATCGCATGTTCGTTCAAGAGGTGGAATCTATGTGGGCGTAAGTATACTGCTAATCTCCATTCTGTCTTTGCAACAGAGGATGACACGTTCCCTTTCTCCCTTCTGTACTTTCTCACAGGGTTGTTCGCCCAAATGATTTACACTAGCTAGGTCTATGCGGGGCTATCTGAGAAGATTGATAATGGCGTAAGGCCTTTCCTAGAGCAAGAGCGCTGCCATTGACAAAATTATTTTACCCAGAAGAACCGCCCAAGATAGCGTGTCGCCCGATATACATGGCTCACTTTCGCATGATACAATTCTACTCTTTGACGGTGCTTGTGAGCGGTATGCGTACTCTCGAATTTGTATTCCATTTCTTTGCTGACTTTTTTTGATATCTTAACAGCTTTTGATATACTTCTGGGGTGGAGTAACTTAGTCTATGTTGTGGTGGCTCCCGGCGCTCTGGTGTGAGACGCTATGTTGACGAAGAATGTACAGGGGCTGCTGTTAAAGGTTTGGTGGACTGTGGTGTTCCAGGTGAAAGCTACCTGATATACTACGGAGTACGAGCGGTATCAGAACTCTGATAGCCCACATATACTGTGCCTTTGTTATAACTTTATCTATATAGAAATATAATGTAGCTCGTATCCGATTTGTAGTATCAGAACAGGCTTCCATGATAGAAAGAAGGGAAAATAGACAAAGGAAAGTACGGAATACACACTGTCCTTCACTCGCAACAACTAGCGATGGATTGCACAAGTCTCGCAACGAGGAAACAAGATTAATGATGTATCGAAAAGCATAATGAAGTGGAAAATCACTAAAAGCAAAGATATAGTTGGGCATATGCTGCAACGCTAGCTCTAACTGGATCGATTACCATGATTTTGTGGTGGAGATGCACAGCAGAGAAATAGTACGATCAGAGCCCACCATGGAATGGATGGTGGTTGTGTGGGTGGTATACCTGGAGCAGAAGGTGTCCCGGATGTTGAGGCATCGGCAGGCTGAGTCTGTGATGACGACTGCTGGGACTTGGACATGCAACCGCGTTTGTTGTTCATCATACGCTCGTTTTGCTTTCATAAATTTTGGCCCCCGAGCAACAACCAAAGGCTGAACAGAAATCATTAAAGCACAGCAATGATAAAGGCACTCGGGAGAGATATACCTTCTTGTCACGCACTGCAGCCACTTCGACAACACGAGGATGATTTGGGCGTTGTGAGAGTTCAATTTCCCCATTGGTGTGGGGTTGAGAGCGGGACAGTGAGAACAGCCGGTTGGAGAGTGTATCTAGATGCAAACTGAAAGGTGTTGTCGGATGAGGTTCTGCTTCTCTGTCAGTGCCAAGTCGAGGTCGAGACAAAAATGAGGAAAAGCGAGCCAGTAGATCTAACCGTGAAGGTGTGGATGGTTGCTGAAGTTCGTCTGGTGCATCACTTTCAGATGGAGAGCGGTGAATGAATAACGACAAACGAGCGAAGAGTGTGCGGGAATGGAAGGACTTGAGGATTGTGTAGGTTCGGTCGCTTCACCATTTTTGGTTCGAAAGCGGTGGTAGAATGAAGAAAGGCTAGCAAGGAACACATTTGCAGAGGAATGGGGGCATGCACCACCCATTTGTAAGGACTGAGAACACAGCTGACTGAATCAAAATTAAACGATTGAAATACTGATTACGCACATGAGTATTGGCTTCCATGCTGGCAAAAAACGTTGGTGAGAGCTCATCATCACCACTAGATTGGCCAGGACAACCCGTAGCATCAGCCTAGAATGTTATGATTATAATGAATAAGAAGGATTACAGATACAGAACATACTTCCAACAATGAGTTGTCATTGAGCGACGAGCGAGGTATGTGCTGTGATCCTGAATTATCTTGAGATGACTCGGATGCCTTTTGTTCGAGTCCACATTGTTAGTAAGAGAGAGCAAGTGATATGTTGACACTGACAAGATTTGTATCAATGGAAAGTAAGTTTCCAAGGCCAGCTTTTTGGAGGATGGCATGAACGTCCCATGAGTACACATTCTTGTTTTCGCAAGCAGTGACTAGCGTCTTTCCATCAGGGGAAAGAGCTGCATAGCGTAAACCCCATTTGTGGCGGAGGGGTGGTCCAATCGGGGAGTTGGTCTGGGGATTCCATAGGCGCACTGTTTTATCCCATGATGCACTTGCAAGGAGACGGGTGTCCTGATTGAAAGAGAGGGCGAAGACAGCATCGGTGTGACCTTCAAGCATGGCGATCTGCTGCCAAGTGGCAGTGTCGAATATCCTAATCGGGCCGTATGAAGCAGACAGAAGCTTGCTTCCATCTGACGTCCATGCCAAGCCAAAAGCCCAGCTATGTTCAAGTATTTTGAGTCGCTCACCTGTCTTGGCATCCCAGACATGTACAGCATTCTCTTTATAACCACTCGTCGCAAATTTTGAATCATCAGGTGAGTATATCACCGCATACACCCAATCATGCCCGGTCTTGATTGTCAGGACAGTTTTGCCGTTGTTATCCCAGACTCTTGCCGTCCCATCCCAGGATCCACTCGCTAGTCGCTTACCATCTGCACTCCAGCACAATGCACACACAGCATTAGTATGTCCTGTCCATTTTGCAATGACCTTCTTCGTCTCGACTTTCCACAGCCTCACTTTTCCGTCTTCACTTCCGCTTGCAATTGTCATTCCACTTGGAGACAATGCTATGGACCGCACTGCATCATTTCCGTCCCGCCAGTCCTCGCCTACCTGTTCGCCGCTGTTTGAGCTCCATAATCGGAGTGAGCCGTCCAACGAACATGTGATGATGTGTCGTCTGCTAGGCAAGTGAACAACACCACTTATCCAGTCGGTATGGCCTCGCATTGTCTGACATGGAGTTCCCACATCGAACCAAATCATGGTCTGCGCTAGAAACCTCAACTATGGCAGATTGTGGATTGTATATGAGAGACGTCTTCCGCGATCTTGTAATCAGGTCAAATAATCTGGCAATGGCAAAGTTTGCTGGTGAGTACGGGAGCCTATCTCCTTTCAATTTTATGCTTGTCAGAACAACACGAACTGTGACTCATGAGAAAGTGTGCTTACAGGATTGAATTAAGACTCGATCCTCATTTATGAGACAGCGTATACAGGTGCTGCGAAATTCGAGAGTGCGTAAGAGATTTTAGTGGGTATCACAAGTTACTGGTAAGCACCTGGTCAGTTCCAAACTGCAGATGAGTCTAGAGCATCCTACAATGTACAGGCGAGCCCAACCGCCAGCAATCAATGGTTCGGGTTGGGAGTCGAGGGCAGTTGTTTGTTCAAGCCGTTTTAAGGTGCGTCTCATGTGTTCGTGTTTGCTGTGGCACAGCTTCATTACTATGTAGATGAAGCGCACAGGTCCGTGCCTGGCGCTGTCGTGCACCTTATTACACGTAAGGACTACATTTACACTTCTAACAAACATTTAACAGTGTCTTGTGCTCCCTCTCCACTCCCCACGTTTCTTCCGGCTCATCTACGAACTCTAGAATACACTGGATGTTTCGATCTCAACAATGACGCTTTAATTGCGTACGAGAAGGTATTCCAAGCTGACATATAGAGTAGATGCGTATAGATAAACATTTGGACAACCTACGTGATCATTCACCTATTAACCCTAGTGAAAATCAGATATGGCCATTTCCATGCGCTGCCATGCAGATGTACTGGTACTGCTAATATATGACCATCAATCCAAGTCGAAGTCTCATCAGAAGGAACATTTGACGCTAAAAAGGCAGTGATAATGAAAATAATCAGAGCCCATTTAGGATCCAAAAGCGGTAGGCTTGCAACTACTTACTAATCTCGCGGTTTGGTAGGGAATAGTTACTATTACCATCTCGGACCTCCGTGTCTTCTTATGAACGCTATTGGCCGTAGCCTTCGATTAGTAGGTCATATCTTCCCTCACTAACTTCCGCCTGCGATAACATGAGGATTCAGACATCACAAACTTTGACCGGGCATGATGGCCGCATCAATCACCATGATGCCAAACTTGAACTGTGTCCGCTTTGATCGCTGGCACATGTGAGTAGTCTGGCTGCCTACGCATATATTGTCCAGGAGAGGACTCCTCTTACCAATATCTTATCGCTTGCTGTGCGATCTCTTGCTCTTCCTCAGCTATCCGCATGCTCATATTCACCAATGTTACTTGGCTGGACCTATGTCTTGCTAGCGCCGGAGTGTATCTGGTCATGCAGGCATTCAGCAAGAAGAACCCTGCACCATATCCCCCTGGGCCTCCGGGGTGGCCTCTCATTGGGAACATCGCAGACATGCCTCACAACAAGGCCTGGCTCACCTTTGCGAAGTGGGGCAAAAAATATGGCGAGTCCCTCATGTTTCTCAACACGATGTATTCTAATTCCATGCTGTGCAGGCGACATCTTGCACGTCGAAGTTCTGGGTCGGCACATCATTGTACTGAATTCTGTGAAGGCAGCGATTGAATTGCTAGACACAAAAAGCTCTATCTACTCTGACCGTCCGGTTCTTACAATGGGTGGTAAACTTGTTGGCTGGAAGTACGCTCTGGGTTTTCTCTCTTATGGTGACCGCTTTCGTTATTACCGCAAAACAATCCACCGCATCATTGGCAGTCGCGCAGCTATGAGTGTCTACGAACCGATCGAGGAAATAGAGACCCGCCGATTCCTGAAGCGCGTGTTTGCAAAACCTGAGCAACTGCAAGCACATATTCGACAGTCTGTAGTATTTGTAATTGCATGGATCACGCCTTGATTTTTCTTTAGCACCGCTGGCGCTATCATTCTGCAAATCTCTTATGGATATGAAGTGAATGATAACAATGATCCTTTCATCGACCTTGCAGACCGCGCAATGAACCAATTATCGCGGATCGGCGATACTGGTGCCTTCATGGTTGACATCATGCCATGGTGTGAGACTACTCGTTCTGATGTTTGCGATGAGCTGAATACCTCTAGTGGCCAATGTTCCCGAGTGGTTTCCTGGTGCTGGATTCAAGCGCCTGGCCCGTGAATGGCGGCAGACCCTCAAAGAAACTGTTGATGCACCATACATATTCGTCAAGGATCAGATAGTAATCAACATCTACAGTTTGATGATCACGAGTTGAATGTAGTACAGGCTGCCGGGATTGCCCCGGTGTCTTTCACCTCAAATCTGTTGAAAGGTCGTACTTTGTCTGCGGAGGAGGATCACATGGTAAAATGGTCTGCTGTATCTCTATACACTGGTGGCGCCGACACGGTTAGCTCCTCCCAGATTAATTGTCATATCTTGAAATTAACATCTATTTCCAGACAGTTTCCACAGTCTATTAAATTTTCTTGGCGATGACACTGTTCCCTGATGTGCAGAAGAAAGCTCAGGCTGAAATAGATGCTGTCGTTGGCACTGATCGTCTTCCCTCCTTCGCAGACCGCTGTGGACCCAGAGCATTCCATTGTTTTCGCTCGTGGAAAGGATGGCTGGCACCTCACGCTGGCAGCAACGCGACCTCTGAAAGTCTTGTACTTTGATGGAAATAGTGCTGCTAAGCTATCCGAGGGTACAATGGATACACAGGATATATTTGCCTGGGGAGAAGTGCAACCTGAACGATGCTGGGATGAAAGACCACGGATTAAAGATCTCTGTAGGTGGGGAAAGGAGCTCGGAATCGACGGTTTCGCGAGGTTAGCGACTCGTCTCACTATGGTATATGACTGATTCTCATACTTCTAGGATGGAAATGGACTTGTGCGCATGCTTCGATTCTGTGTCACGCTGTCGACTGATGAACCTTTAGTGAAGTTATGTTGTGTGATTTTACGGCTGGTGTCGAGGTAGTATCTTTCGCTCATATCCGAAATTTACTGAAGGACCAAAGCCCTCTCCCTCCTCCTCCGTCGGATTCTGTTTCCTGTCAGTATTTTGTTCCCATGTTCCAATACGACTGACGTTTTATGTATCTGTGTGCAGGGATTCGCAGATTTGAAGTCATACACTCCGGCTCATGGCACAATCGCTACCCAGGAGATTCCCGCATTGTGCTTGACCTGACTGGTCTTATCTCACTGTATGATATTGCACTAGTACCATCCCTCATCCCGGTTCGCGCAGGGCTTGAACGGTGGGACCACCGGGTGCTCGGAATCTCGTCGGAGGACATATTGCAGGTGAAGAGAAAGCTCACCGAAATCATCAGTCGAGCAGAACCTGGAAGTGGTATAGACTGGAAGACCCTCACTCACGTCATCGTTGATCGATATGCAGATCGGCTGGAGTTGATGCAATATCTACTCAATTTCACCTCGTCAGATTCGCAAGAAGTCCTCCAGCGAGCGGAGCTCACGCAAGTACAGCTCCGTGTTATGCTCACGCCGTACCTATTGGATTCCACCATCGTCCCTAGCGCAGGCGCTTCAGGTGTAGATGCCTTGCAGTGGGCATCCCCAATCTTCAGGCTATGCGCCACAACACACACTTCCGTGATAATCAACCAAATACCTTTCATGACACCTTCGGAACACTTGCTGTTAAAAGCCGTCGAAGAGACAACAAGAGAAGTCTGTCGGGTCACTACGAAAATGTGGGCCGTGGGTGTCATGAGCGGGCTCGACACACTTTTCCCCATTGACCTGAATGGAGAGCCTGATGTCGCTCAAATAATGAATGACTGGAGACAAGACATCGAGAAGCTGATGTCTTGGTTAGACTGGAGTATATGGATTAAATGCCGACCTGCTTGCGGCCCAGAGGTGGATCCAAATGACTTTTCCCCTAGGCCAGCAGACTGAGCATGATGTACTTGCAGGAAATATGTTATCTTCCTACTTGGCCCGGCAGTGCCCCCGGGCCAAGGCATCCACGTAAACCTCCGCGGGACCCGCGGAACACTACAGATGCACCAGCAGAAGTAGATTATCTTTCTGATGAAGTCGTGCAGACGCCGATGGAGGAATGGAGGAAGCCTCAGCCGAAGTGCATTAGGCGCCTCTCGCCGTACGGATTTTAATCCATGGGCTTTCGCATCATTCTTGCAGTTGTGAGTCACTGATCTGATAGATGTACTTTTTTCTATTTACCCCGGGCCTCTTGAGAATTACGGATGGGCATTGTTGGTGAAGTGAAAATACTAGCATATGTATTATATGCATGTGGTAGCCTAGACGCCTCATCAAGGTATACGATACACCACGTCTGCAACGTACGGTGCACTGGCAGGTCCTCCGTATATCGATTATCCGAGGTATAAACCTATAAGCGGCGCTCTCTCTGTCCTTTACGAAATCGATAATTGGATACATGATCTGTGCGTTTGTTGACTAGATCTGTATTCTGGGAAATTTGGAATGAAGCACACTGCAGACTCAAGACGCGCAAACCTTCAAAAACCTGTTGAAATGAAAGACCCAGCGACGCACCAATAACGAACCAGATTCACTGCTGGTAAGGACGATATACTTTCGTGAATAGCAATGGAATGAAGAAACGAAAGGGAGGTGGATCGCATGTCAACTGAAGGGCTTGCAGGAAGTTCGTCATATATATAATTGCTGAACTACTAGCAAGATTAACTGATCATGATAGTTACAGCAATGAGCATCGGGGTAATAGATATTTGGGAGAGGCCTATAAATATTATTGTACAACATACAAGGAAAATACCGGGGTTGGGCAAACAGGCGGAAATCTAGTAAGTCCGAATTCGGAAGTTGCGGCATTTCTTGAAAAACAAATTCAAAACAACTGAGTTCTGATCGTTCATGTTATTAAAAACAAGGAGAGGATAAATAACTGCCGCTCACTCACACATTCAATCAAACATCCCCATTGCCATCCAATAATCCACCCACTGTGCCGCGTCTGCCGAAGACAGTTCCTTCAACTCCTTCATCGTTGGACTGGCGCGTTCAGCTACGGAGGTGGCGAATAAAGTCATGCCACCTGCTTCAGTGCCCATCTCTCCAGACGCCCTGATCGCGATGTCTGATTGAGCCATGGAACGCATGAAGTTGAGAAGCTTGATAGCAGGCTGTAATTGAAAACTGAATGGAAAACATTCCGATCAACTATCGAGATACACGTACGATACGCTTCATGGTCTCTTCGCTCAAGTTCTTGGCGCTCAATTCGAGCTTATTGAGCCACTCCGAGAATGGCACAAGAGGTAGCGGGTAACTTGTTACTTTATGCTCAACCAGGGCGTCCGCCATGGGCTGTATCAACATGTTCCATGCGGTCGGTCTCGGATGAACCAGATTCATCACGATGGGAGGTTCTTCTTTCGCGAAAGCTACATCAAGAATAGAATTTGATATGGCGTGGGGAGGGATCCAAGACACAAACTGAAACGCGCATGTCATGAATAGATACCCTTGATAGTGATGAACTCACTCCTTTAGCTTCCGGAAGTGCGCCTAGGATTACACTTGACTTGACGATGATCGGTACCCAGTTTGTCGTGGACCAAGCTCCTCGCGGGGGTCCTCCTGATACTTGTCCAATTCTGAATGATG